>NW_028263238.1:600000-847000 GCF_982192425.1 Myodes glareolus
TTCAGAGAAAATCACTTTCCTTTGAAAGTGCCTTAAGCTACTTGCAAGCATTAGGAAGAAACTCACATGCGTTTCTCTGAAAGAGAAGCAGTCTGTTCCAACACTTCAATTCACTGTGCGAAGTGAATGGAGTGTTGCTTCACTTTCTAAATGATGTCCTTTCAGAGAAAATCACTTTCCTTTGAAAGTGCCTTAAGCTACTTACAAGCATTCAACAGAAACTCACATGCACTTCTCTGAAAGAGAAGCAGTCTGTTCCAACACTTCAATTCTCTGTGCGAAGTGAATGGAGTGTTGCTTCACTTTCTAAATGCTGTCCTTTCAGAGAAAATCACTTTCCTTTGAAAGAGCCTTGAGCTAATTACAAGCATTCAACAGAAACTCACATGCATTTCTCTGAAAGAGAGGCAGTCTGTTCCAACACTTCAATTCAATGTGAGAAGTGAATGGAATGTTACTTCACTTTCTAAATGCTGTCCTTTCAGAGAAAATCACTTTCCTTTGAAAGCGCCTTAAGCTACTTTCAAGCATTCACAGGAAACACACATGCGTTTTTCTGAAATAGAAGCAGTCTGTTCCAACACTTCAATTCACTGTGTGAAGTGAATGGAGTGTTGCTTCACTTTCTAAATGCTGTTCTTTCAGAGAAAATCACTTTCCTTTGAAAGTGCCTTAAGCTACATGCAAGCATTAGGAAGAAACTCACATGCGTTTCTCTAAAAGAGAAGCAGTCTGTTATAACACTTCAATTCACTGTGCGAAGTGAATGGAGTGTTGCTTCACTTTCTAAATGCTGTTCTTTCAGAGAAAATCACTTTCCTTTGAAAGTGCCTTAAGCTACTTGCAAGCATTAGGAAGAAACTCACATGCGTTTCTTTAAAAGAGAAGCAGTCTGTTCCAACACTTCAATTCACTGTGCGAAGTGAATGGAGTGTTGCTTCACTTTCTAAATGCTGTCCTTTCAGAGAAAATCACTTTCCTTTGAAAGTGCCTTAAGCTACTTGCAAGCATTAGGAAGAATCTCACATGCGTTTCTCTGAAAGAAAAGCAGTCTGTTCCAACACTTCAATTCACAGTGCGAAGTGAATGGAGTGTTGCCTCACTTTCTAAATGCTGTCCTTTCAGAGAAAATCACTTTCCATTGAAAGTGCCTTAAACTACTTTCAAGCATTCACAAAAAACTCACATGCGTTTCTCTGAAAGAGAAGCAGTCTGTTCCAACACTTCAATTCACTGTGCGAAGTGAATGGAGTGTTGCTTCACTTTCTAAATGCTGTCCTTTCAGAGAAAATCCCTTTCCTTTGAATGTGCCTTAAGCTACTTACAATCATTCAACAGAAACTCACATGCATTTCTCTGAAAGAGAAGCAATCTGTTCCAACACTTCAATTCTCTGTGCGAAGTGAATGGAGTGTTGCTTCACTTTCAAAATGCTGTCCTTTCAGAGAAAATCCCTTTCCTTTGAATGTGCTTTAAGCTACTTACAAGCATTCAACAGAAACTCACATGCATTTCTCTGAAAGAGAAGCAATCTGTTCCAACACTTCAATTCTCTGTGCGAAGTGAATGGAGTGTTGCTTCACTTTCTAAATGCTGTCCTTTCAGAGAAAATCACTTTCCTTTGAAAGTGCCTTAAGCTACTTGCAAGCATTCACAAGAAACACTAATGCGTTTCTATGAAAGAGAAGCAGTCTGATCCAACACTTCAATTCACTGTGCGAAGTGAATGGAGTGTTGCTTCACTTTCTAAATTCTGTCCTTTCAGAGAAAATCACTTTCCTTTGAAAGTGCCTTAAGCAACTTGCAAGCATTCACAAGAAACACTAATGCGTTTCTCTGAAAGAGAAACAGTCTGTTCCAACACTTCAATTCATTGCACGAAGGGAATGCAGTGTTGCTTTACTTTCTAAATGCTGTCCTTTCAGAGAAAATCACTTTCCTTTGAAAGTGCCTTAAGCTACTTGCAAGCATTAGGAAGAAACTCAAATGTGTTTCTCTGAAAGAGAAGCAGTCTGTTCCACCACTTCAATTCACTGTGCGAAGTGAATGGAGTGTTGCTTCACTTTCTAAATGATGTCCTTTAAGAGAAAATCACTTTCCTTTGAAAGTGCCTTAAGCTACTTACAAGCATTCAACAAAAACTCACATGCATATCTCTGAAAGAGAAGCAGTCTGTTCCAACACTTCAGTTCTCTGTGCGAAGTGAATGGAGTGTTGCTTCACTTTCTAAATGCTGTCCTTTCAGAGAAAATCACTTTTGTTTGAAAGTGCCTTAAACTACTTTCAAGCATTCACAAAAAACTCACATGCGTTTCTCTGAAAGAGAAGCAGTCTGTTCCAACACTTCAATTCACTGTGCGAAGTGAATGGAGTGTTGCTTCACTTTCTAAATGCTGTCCTTTCAGAGAAAATCCCTTTACTTTGAATGTGCCTTAAGCTACTTACAATCATTCAACAGAAACTCACATGCATTTCTCTGAAAGAGAAGCAATCTGTTCCAACACTTCAATTCTCTGTGCGAAGTGAATGGAGTGTTGCTTCACTTTCTAAATGCTGTCCTTTCAGAGAAAATCCCTTTCCTTTGAATGTGCCTTAAGCTACTTACAAGCATTCAACAGAAACTCACATGCATTTCTCTGAAAGAGAAGCAATCTGTTCCAACACTTCAATTCTCTGTGCGAAGTGAATGGAGTGTTGCTTCACTTTCTAAATGCTGTCCTTTCAGAGAAAATCACTTTCCTTTGAAAGTGCCTTAAGCTACTTGCAAGCATTCACAAGAAACACTAATGCGTTTCTATGAAAGAGAAGCAGTCTGATCCAACACTTCAATTCACTGTGCGAAGTGAATGGAGTGTTGCTTCACTTTCTAAATTCTGTCCTTTCAGAGAAAATCACTTTCCTTTGAAAGTGCCTTAAGCAACTTGCAAGCATTCACAAGAAACACTAATGCGTTTCTCTGAAAGAGAAACACTCTGTTCCAACACTTCAATTCATTGCACGAAGGGAATGCAGTGTTGCTTTACTTTCTAAATGCTGTCCTTTCAGAGAAAATCACTTTCCTTTGAAAGTGCCTTAAGCTACTTGCAAGCATTAGGAAGAAACTCAAATGTGTTTCTCTGAAAGAGAAGCAGTCTGTTCCACCACTTCAATTCACTGTGCGAAGTGAATGGAGTGTTGCTTCACTTTCTAAATGATGTCCTTTCAGAGAAAATCACTTTCCTTTGAAAGTGCCTTAAGCTACTTACAAGCATTCAACAGAAACTCACATACATTTCTCTGAAAGAGAAGCAGTCTGTTCCAACACTTCAATTCTCTGTGCAAAGTGAATGGAGTGTTGCTTCACTTTCTAAATGCTGTCCTTTCAGAGAAAATCACTTTCCTTTGAAAGTGCCTTAAGCTACTTGCAAGCATTCACAAGAAACACTAATGCGTTTCTATGAAAGAGAAGCAGTCTGTTCCAACACTTCAATTCATTGCACGAAGGGAATGCAGTGTTGCTTTACTTTCTAAATGCTGTCCTTTCAGAGAAAATCACTTTCCTTTGAAAGAGCCTTGAGCTAATTACAAGCATTCAACAGAAACTCACATGAATTTCTCTGAAAGAAAGGCAGTCTGTTCCAACACTTCAATTCAATGTGCGAAGTGAATGGAATGTTACTTCACTTTCTAAATGCTGTCCTTTCAGAGAAAATCACTTTCCTTTGAAAGTGCCTTAAGCTACTTTCAAGCATTCACAGGAAACACACATGCGTTTTTCTGAAATAGAAGCAGTCTGTTCCAACACTTCAATTCACTGTGTGAAGTGAATGGAGTGTTGCTTCACTTTCTAAATGCTGTTCTTTCAGAGAAAATCACTTTCCTTTGAAAGTGCCTTAAGCTACTTGCAAGCATTAGGAAGAAACTGACATGTGTTTCTCTGAAAGAGAAGCAGTCTGTTCCAACACTTCAATTCACTGTGCGAAGTGAATGGAGTGTTGCTTCACTTTCTAAATGCTGTCCTTTCAGAGAAAATCACTTTCCTTTGAAAGTGCCTTAAGCTACTTGCAAGCATTAGGAAGAATCTCACATGCGTTTCTCTGAAAGAAAAGCAGTCTGTTCCAACACTTCAATTCACAGTGCGAAGTGAATGGAGTGTTGCCTCACTTTCTAAATGCTGTCCTTTCAGAGAAAATCACTTTCCATTGAAAGTGCCTTAAACTACTTTCAAGCATTCACAAAAAACTCACATGCGTTTCTCTGAAAGAGAAGCAGTCTGTTCCAACACTTCAATTCACTGTGCGAAGTGAATGGAGTGTTGCTTCACTTTCTAAATGCTGTCCTTTCAGAGAAAATCCCTTTCCTTTGAATGTGCCTTAAGCTACTTACAAGCA
Organism: Myodes glareolus; assembly: GCF_982192425.1. NCBI lineage: Eukaryota > Metazoa > Chordata > Mammalia > Rodentia > Cricetidae > Myodes > Myodes glareolus. Next base: position 604,371 of record NW_028263238.1, read on the forward strand.
TTCAACAGAAACGCACATGCATTTCTCTGAAAGAGAAGCAATCTGTTCCAACACTTCAATTCTCTGTGCGAAGTGAATGGAGTGTTGCTTCACTTTCTAAATGCTGTCCTTTCAGAGAAAATCCCTTTCCTTTGAATGTGTTTTAAGCTACTTACAAGCATTCAACAGAAACTCACATGCATTTCTCTGAAAGAGAAGCAATCTGTTCCAACACTTTAATTCTCTGTGCGAAGTGAATGGAGTGTTGCTTCACTTTCTAAATGCTGTTTTTTCAGAGAAAATCACTTTCCTTTAAAAGTGCCTTAAGCTACTTGCAAGCATTCACAAGAAACACTAATGCGTTTCTATGAAAGAGAAGCAGTCTGTCCCAACTCTTCAATTCACTGTGCGAAGTGAATGGACTGTTGCTTCACTTTCTAAATTCTGTCCTTTCAGAGAAAATCACTTTCCTTTGAAAGTGCCTTAAGCAACTTGCAAGCATTCACAAGAAACACTAATGCGTTTCTCTGAAAGAGAAACAGTCTGTTCCAACACTTCAATTCATTGCACGAAGGGAATGCAGTGTTGCTTTACTTTCTCAATGCTGTCCTTTCAGAGAAAATCACTTTCCTTTGAAAGTGCCTTAAGCTACTTGCAAGCATTAGGAAGAAACTCACATGTGTTTCTCTGAAAGAGAAGCAGTCTGTTCCACCACTTCAATTCACTGTGCGAAGTGAATGGAGTGTTGCTTCACTTTCTAAATGATGTCCTTTCAGAGAAAATCACTTTCCTTTGAAAGAGCCTTGAGCTACTTACAAGCATTCAACAGAAACTCACATGCATTTCTCTGAAAGAGAGGCAGTCTGTTCCAACACTTCAATTCACTGTGCGAAGTGAATGGAATGTTACTTCACTTTCTAAATGCTGTCCTTTCAGAAAAAATCACTTTCCTTTGAAAGTGCCTTAAGCTACTTGCAAGCATTCACAGGAAACACACATGCGTTTCTCTGAAATAGAAGCAGTCTGTTCCAACACTTCAGTTCACTGTGTGAAGTGAATGGAGTGTTGCTTCACTTTCTAAATGCTGTTCTTTCAGAGAAATTCACTTTCCTTTGAAAGTGCCTTAAGCTACTTGCAAGCATTAGGAAGAAACTCACATGCGTTTCTCTGAAAGAGAAGCAGTCTGTTCCAACACTTCAATTCACTGTGCGAAGTGAATGGAGTGTTGCTTCACTTTCTAAATGCTGTCCTTTCAGAGAAAATCACTTTCCTTTGAAAGTGCCTTAAGCTACTTGCAAGCATTAGGAAGAAACTCACATGCGTTTCTCTGAAAGAAAAGCAGTCTGTTCCAACACTTCAATTCACTGTGCGAAGTGAATGGAGTGTTGCCTCACTTTCTAAATGCTGTCCTTTCAGAGAAAATCCTTTTCCTTTGAATGTGCCTTAAGCTACTTATAAGCATTCAACAGAAAATCACATGCATGTCTCTGAAAGAGAAGAAATCTGTTCCAACACTTCAATTCTCTGTGCGAAGTGAATGGAGTGTTGCTTCACTTTCTAAATGCTGTCCTTTCAGAGAAAATCACTTTCCTTTGAAAGTGCCTTAAGCTACTTGCAAGCATTCACAAGAAACACTAATGCGTTTCTATGAAAGAGAAGCAGTCCGTTCCAACACTTCAATTCTCTGTGCGAAGTGAATGGAGTGTTGCTTCACTTTCGAAATGCTGTCCTTTCAGAGAAAATCACTTTCCTTTGAAAGTGCCTTAAGCTAATTGCAAGCATTCACAAGAAACACTAATGCGTTTCTATGAAAGAGAAGCAGTCTGTTCCAACACTTCAATTCATTGCGTGAAGGGAATGGAGTGTTTCTTTACTTTCTAAATGCTTTCCTTTCAGAGAAAATCACTTTCCTTTGAAAGAGCCCTAAGCTACTTACAAGCATTCAACAGAAACTCACATGCAATTCTCTGAAAGAGAAGCAGTCTGTTCCAACACTTCAATTCACTGTTCAAAGTGAATGGAGTGTTGCTTCACTTTCTAAATTCTGTCCTTTCAGAGAAAATCACTTTCCTTTGAAAGTGCCTTAAGCAACTTGCAAGCATTCACAAGAAACACTAATGCATTTATATGAAAGAGAAGCACTCTGTTCCAACACTTCAATTCACTGCACGAAGGGAATGGAGTGTTGCTTTACTTTCTAAATGCTGTCCTTTCAGAGAAAACCACTTTCTTTTGAAAGTGCCTTAAGCTACTTACAAGCATTCACCAGAAACTCACATGAGTTTCTCTGAAAGAGAAGCAGTCTGTTCCAACACTTCAATTCACTGTGCGAAGTGAATGGAGTGTTGCTTCACTTTCTAAATGCTGTACTTTCAGAGAAAATCACTTTCCTTTGAAAGTGCCTTAAGCTACTTGCAAGCATTAGGAAGAAACTCACATGCGTTTCTCTGAAAGAGAAGCAGTCTGTTCCAACACTTCAATTCACTGTGCGAAGTGAATGGAGTGTTGCTTCACTTTCTAAATGATGTCCTTTAAGAGAAAATCACTTTCCTTTGAAAGTGCCTTAAGCTACTTACAAGCATTCAACAGAAACTCACATGCATTTCTCTGAAAGAGAAGCAGTCTGTTCCAACACTTCAATTCTCTGTGCGAAGTGAATGGAGTGTTGCTTCACTTTCTAAATGCTGTCCTTTCAGAGAAAATCACTTTCCTTTGAAAGTGCCTTAAGCTACTTGCAAGCATTAGGAAGAAACTCACATGTGTTTCTCTGAAAGAGAAGCAGTCTGTTCCAACACTTCCATTCACTGTGCGAAGTGAATGGAGTGTTGCTTCACTTTCTAAATGCTGTCCTTTCAGAGAAAATCACTTTCCTTTGAAAGTGCCTTAAGCTACTTAGAAGCATTAGGAAGAAACTCACATGCGTTTCTCTGAAAGAAAAGCAGTCTGTTCCAACACTTCAATTCACTGTGCAAAGTGAATGGAGTGTTGCCTCACTTTCTAAATGCTGTCCTTTCAGAGAAAATCACTTTCCATTGAAAGGGCCTTAAACTACTTTCAAGCATTCACAAAAAACTCACATGCGTTTCTCTGAAAGAGAAGCAGTCTGTTCCAACACTTCAATTCACTGTGCGAAGTGAATGGAGTGTTGCTTCACTTTCTAAATGCTGTCCTTTCAGAGAAAATCCCTTTCCTTTGAATGTGCCTTAAGCTACTTACAAGCATTCAACAGAAACTCACATGCGTTTCTCTGAAAGAGAAGCAGTCTGTTCCAACACTTCAATTCTCTGTGCGAAGTGAATGGAGTGTTGCTTCACTTTCTAAATGCTGTCCTTTCAGAGAAAATCACTTTCCTTTGAAAGTGCCTTAAGCTACTTGCAAGCATTCACAAGAAACACTAATGCGTTACTATGAAAGAGAAGCAGTCTGTTCCAACACTTCAATTCACTGTACAAAGTGAATGGAGTGTTGCTTCACTTTCTAAATTCTGTCCTTTCAGAAAAAATCACTTTCCTTTGAAAGTGCCTTAAGCAACTTGCAAGCATTCACAAGAAACACTAATGCGTTTATATGAAAGAGAAGCACTCTGTTCCAACACTTCAATTCACTGCACGAAGGGAATGGAGTGTTGCTTCACTCTCTAAATGCTGTCCTTTCAGAGAAAACCACTTTCCGTTGAAAGTGCCTTAAGCTACTTACAAGCATTCAACAGAAACTCACATGGGTTTCTCTGAAAGAGAAGCAGTCTGTTCCAACACTTCAATTCACTGTGCGAAGTGAATGGAGTGTTGCTTCACTTTCTAAATGCTGTCCTTTCAGAGAAAATCACTTTCCTTTGAATGTGCCTTAAGCTACTTACAAGCATTCAACAGAAAATCACATGCATGTCTCTGAAAGAGAAGAAATCTGTTCCAACACTTCAATTCTCTGTGCGAAGTGAATGGAGTGTTGCTTCACTTTCTAAATGCTGTCCTTTCAGAGAAAATCACTTTCCTTTGAAAGTGCCTTAAGCTACTTGCAAGCATTCACAAGAAACACTAATGCATTTCTATGAAAGAGAAGCAATCTGTTCCAACACTTCAATTCATTGCGTGAAGGGAATGGAGTGTTGCTTTACTTTCTAAATGCTGTCCTTTCAGAGAAAATCACTTTCCTTTGAAAGAGCCCTAAGCTACTTACAAGCATTCAACAGAAACTCACATGCATTTCTCTGAAAGAGAAGCAGTATGTTCCAACACTTCAATTCACTGTACAAAGTGAATGGAGTGTTGCTTCACTTTCTAAATTCTGTCCTTTCAGAGAAAATCACTTTCCTTTGAAAGAGCCCTAAGCTACTTACAAGCATTCAACAGAAACTCACATGAGTTTCTCTGAAAGAGAAGCAGTCTGTTCCAACACTTCAATTCACTGTGCGAAGTGAATGGAGTGTTGCTTCACTTTCTAAATGCTGTCCTTTCAGAGAAAATCACTTTCCTTTGAAAGTGCCTTAAGCTACTTGCAAGCATTAGGAAGAAACTCACATGCGTTTCTCTGAAAGAGAAGCAGTCTGTTCCAACACTTCAATTCACTGTGCGAAGTGAATGGAGTGTTGCTTCACTTTCTAAATGATGTCCTTTCAGAGAAAATCACTTTCCTTTCAAAGTGCCTTAAGCTACTTACAAGCATTCAACAGAAACTCACATGCACTTCTCTGAAAGAGAAGCAGTCTGTTCCAACACTTCAATTCTCTGTGCGAAGTGAATGGAGTGTTGCTTCACTTTCTAAATGCTGTCCTTTCAGAGAAAATCACTTTCCTTTGAAAGTGCCTTAAGCTACTTGCAAGCATTCACAAGAAACACTAATGCGTTTCTATGAAAGAGAAGCAGTCTGTTCCAACACTTCAATTCATTGCACGAAGGGAATGCAGTGTTGCTTTACTTTCTAAATGCTGTCCTTTCAGAGAAAATCACTTTCCTTTGAAAGAGCCTTGAGCTAATTACAAGCATTCAACAGAAACTCACATGCATTTCTCTGAAAGAGAGGCAGTCTGTTCCAACACTTCAATTCAATGTGCGAAGTGAATGGAATGTTACTTCACTTTCTAAATGCTGTCCTTTCAGAGAAAATCACTTTCCTTTGAAAGTGCCTTAAGCTACTTTCAAGCATTCACAGGAAACACACATGCGTTTTTCTGAAATAGAAGCAGTCTGTTCCAACACTTCAATTCACTGTGTGAAGTGAATGGAGTGTTGCTTCACTTTCTAAATGCTGTCCTTTCAGAGAAAATCACTTTCCTTTGAAAGTGCCTTAAGCTACTTGCAAGCATTAGGAAGAATCTCACATGCGTTTCTCTGAAAGAAAAGCAGTCTGTTCCAACACTTCAATTCACAGTGCGAAGTGAATGGAGTGTTGCCTCACTTTCTAAATGCTGTCCTTTCAGAGAAAATCACTTTCCATTGAAAGTGCCTTAAACTACTTTCAAGCATTCACAAAAAACTCACATGCGTTTCTCTGAAAGAGAAGCAGTCTGTTCCAACACTTCAATTCACTGTGCGAAGTGAATGGAGTGTTGCTTGACTTTCTAAATGCTTTCCTTTCAGAGAAAATCACTTTATTTGAAAGTGCCTTAAGCTACTTGCAAGCATTAGGAAGAATCTCACATGCGTTTCTCTAAAAGAGAAGCAGTCTGTTCCAACACTTCAATTCACTGTGCGAAGTGAATGGAGTGTTGCTTCACTTTCTAAATGCTGTTCTTTCAGAGAAAATCACTTTCCTTTGAAAGTGCCTTAAGCTACTTGCAAGCATTAGGAAGAAACTCACATGCGTTTCTTTAAAAGAGAAGCAGTCTGTTCCAACACTTCAATTCACTGTGCGAAGTGAATGGAGTGTTGCTTCACTTTCTAAATGCTGTCCTTTCAGAGAAAATCACTTTCCTTTGAAAGTGCCTTAAGCTACTTGCAAGCATTAGGAAGAATCTCACATGCGTTTCTCTGAAAGAAAAGCAGTCTGTTCCAACACTTCAATTCACAGTGCGAAGTGAATGGAGTGTTGCCTCACTTTCTAAATGCTGTCCTTTCAGAGAAAATCACTTTCCATTGAAAGTGCCTTAAACTACTTTCAAGCATTCACAAAAAACTCACATGCGTTTCTCTGAAAGAGAAGCAGTCTGTTCCAACACTTCAATTCACTGTGCGAAGTGAATGGAGTGTTGCTTCACTTTCTAAATGCTGTCCTTTCAGAGAAAATCCCTTTCCTTTGAATGTGCCTTAAGCTACTTACAATCATTCAACAGAAACTCACATGCATTTCTCTGAAAGAGAAGCAATCTGTTCCAACACTTCAATTCTCTGTGCGAAGTGAATGGAGTGTTGCTTCACTTTCTAAATGCTGTCCTTTCAGAGAAAATCCCTTTCCTTTGAATGTGCCTTAAGCTACTTACAAGCATTCAACAGAAACTCACATGCATTTCTCTGAAAGAGAAGCAATCTGTTCCAACACTTCAATTCTCTGTGCGAAGTGAATGGAGTGTTGCTTCACTTTCTAAATGCTGTCCTTTCAGAGAAAATCACTTTCCTTTGAAAGTGCCTTAAGCTACTTGCAAGCATTCACAAGAAACACTAATGCGTTTCTATGAAAGAGAAGCAGTCTGATCCAACACTTCAATTCACTGTGCGAAGTGAATGGAGTGTTGCTTCACTTTCTAAATTCTGTCCTTTCAGAGAAAATCACTTTCCTTTGAAAGTGCCTTAAGCAACTTGCAAGCATTCACAAGAAACACTAATGCGTTTCTCTGAAAGAGAAACAGTCTGTTCCAACACTTCAATTCATTGCACGAAGGGAATGCAGTGTTGCTTTACTTTCTAAATGCTGTCCTTTCAGAGAAAATCACTTTCCTTTGAAAGTGCCTTAAGCTACTTGCAAGCATTAGGAAGAAACTCAAATGTGTTTCTCTGAAAGAGAAGCAGTCTGTTCCACCACTTCAATTCACTGTGCGAAGTGAATGGAGTGTTGCTTCACTTTCTAAATGATGTCCTTTCAGAGAAAATCACTTTCCTTTGAAAGTGCCTTAAGCTACTTACAAGCATTCAACAAAAACTCACATGCATATCTCTGAAAGAGAAGCAGTCTGTTCCAACACTTCAGTTCTCTGTGCGAAGTGAATGGAGTGTTGCTTCACTTTCTAAATGCTGTCCTTTCAGAGAAAATCACTTTTGTTTGAAAGTGCCTTAAACTACTTTCAAGCATTCACAAAAAACTCACATGCGTTTCTCTGAAAGAGAAGCAGTCTGTTCCAACACTTCAATTCACTGTGCGAAGTGAATGGAGTGTTGCTTCACTTTCTAAATGCTGTCCTTTCAGAGAAAATCCCTTTACTTTGAATGTGCCTTAAGCTACTTATAATCATTCAACAGAAACTCACATGCATTTCTCTGAAAGAGAAGCAATCTGTTCCAACACTTCAATTCTCTGTGCGAAGTGAATGGAGTGTTGCTTCACTTTCTAAATGCTGTCCTTTCAGAGAAAATCACTTTCCTTTGAAAGTGCCTTAAGCTACTTGCAAGCATTCACAAGAAACACTAATGCGTTTCTATGAAAGAGAAGCAGTCTGATCCAACACTTCAATTCACTGTGCGAAGTGAATGGAGTGTTGCTTCACTTTCTAAATTCTGTCCTTTCAGAGAAAATCACTTTCCTTTGAAAGTGCCTTAAGCAACTTGCAAGCATTCACAAGAAACACTAATGCGTTTCTCTGAAAGAGAAACAGTCTGTTCCAACACTTCAATTCATTGCACGAAGGGAATGCAGTGTTGCTTTACTTTCTAAATGATGTCCTTTCAGAGAAAATCACTTTCCTTTGAAAGTGCCTTAAGCTACTTGCAAGCATTCACAAGAAACACTAATGCGTTTCTATGAAAGAGAAGCAGTCTGTTCCAACACTTCAATTCATTGCACGAAGGGAATGCAGTGTTGCTTTACTTTCTAAATGCTGTCCTTTCAGAGAAAATCACTTTCCTTTGAAAGAGCCTTGAGCTAATTACAAGCATTCAACAGAAACTCACATGAATTTCTCTGAAAGAAAGGCAGTCTGTTCCAACACTTCAATTCAATGTGCGAAGTGAATGGAATGTTACTTCACTTTCTAAATGCTGTCCTTTCAGAGAAAATCACTTTCCTTTGAAAGTGCCTTAAGCTACTTTCAAGCATTCACAGGAAACACACATGCGTTTTTCTGAAATAGAAGCAGTCTGTTCCAACACTTCAATTCACTGTGTGAAGTGAATGGAGTGTTGCTTCACTTTCTAAATGCTGTTCTTTCAGAGAAAATCACTTTCCTTTGAAAGTGCCTTAAGCTACTTGCAAGCATTAGGAAGAAACTGACATGTGTTTCTCTGAAAGAGAAGCAGTCTGTTCCAACACTTCAATTCACTGTGCGAAGTGAATGGAGTGTTGCTTCACTTTCTAAATGCTGTCCTTTCAGAGAAAATCACTTTCCTTTGAAAGTGCCTTAAGCTACTTGCAAGCATTAGGAAGAATCTCACATGCGTTTCTCTGAAAGAAAAGCAGTCTGTTCCAACACTTCAATTCACAGTGCGAAGTGAATGGAGTGTTGCCTCACTTTCTAAATGCTGTCCTTTCAGAGAAAATCACTTTCCATTGAAAGTGCCTTAAACTACTTTCAAGCATTCACAAAAAACTCACATGCGTTTCTCTGAAAGAGAAGCAGTCTGTTCCAACACTTCAATTCACTGTGCGAAGTGAATGGAGTGTTGCTTCACTTTCTAAATGCTGTCCTTTCAGAGAAAATCCCTTTCCTTTGAATGTGCCTTAAGCTACTTACAAGCATTCAACAGAAACGCACATGCATTTCTCTGAAAGAGAAGCAATCTGTTCCAACACTTCAATTCTCTGTGCGAAGTGAATGGAGTGTTGCTTCACTTTCTAAATGCTGTCCTTTCAGAGAAAATCCCTTTCCTTTGAATGTGCTTTAAGCTACTTACAAGCATTCAACAGAAACTCACATGCATTTCTCTGAAAGAGAAGCAATCTGTTCCAACACTTTAATTCTCTGTGCGAAGTGAATGGAGTGTTGCTTCACTTTCTAAATGCTGTTTTTTCAGAGAAAATCACTTTCCTTTAAAAGTGCCTTAAGCTACTTGCAAGCATTCACAAGAAACACTAATGCGTTTCTATGAAAGAGAAGCAGTCTGTCCCAACTCTTCAATTCACTGTGCGAAGTGAATGGACTGTTGCTTCACTTTCTAAATTCTGTCCTTTCAGAGAAAATCACTTTCCTTTGAAAGTGCCTTAAGCAACTTGCAAGCATTCACAAGAAACACTAATGCGTTTCTCTGAAAGAGAAACAGTCTGTTCCAACACTTCAATTCATTGCACGAAGGGAATGCAGTGTTGCTTTACTTTCTAAATGCTGTCCTTTCAGAGAAAATCACTTTCCTTTGAAAGTGCCTTAAGCTACTTGCAAGCATTAGGAAGAAACTCACATGTGTTTCTCTGAAAGAGAAGCAGTCTGTTCCACCACTTCAATTCACTGTGCGAAGTGAATGGAGTGTTGCTTCACTTTCTAAATGATGTCCTTTCAGAGAAAATCACTTTCCTTTGAAAGAGCCTTGAGCTACTTACAAGCATTCAACAGAAACTCACATGCATTTCTCTGAAAGAGAGGCAGTCTGTTCCAACACTTCAATTCACTGTGCGAAGTGAATGGAATGTTACTTCACTTTCTAAATGCTGTCCTTTCAGAAAAAATCACTTTCCTTTGAAAGTGCCTTAAGCTACTTGCAAGCATTCACAGGAAACACACATGCGTTTCTCTGAAATAGAAGCAGTCTGTTCCAACACTTCAGTTCACTGTGTGAAGTGAATGGAGTGTTGCTTCTCTTTCTAAATGCTGTTCTTTCAGAGAAATTCACTTTCCTTTGAAAGTGCCTTAAGCTACTTGCAAGCATTAGGAAGAAACTCACATGCGTTTCTCTGAAAGAGAAGCAGTCTGTTCCAACACTTCAATTCACTGTGCGAAGTGAATGGAGTGTTGCTTCACTTTCTAAATGCTGTCCTTTCAGAGAAAATCACTTTCCTTTGAAAGTGCCTTAAGCTACTTGCAAGCATTAGGAAGAAACTCACATGCGTTTCTCTGAAAGAAAAGCAGTCTGTTCCAACACTTCAATTCACTGTGCGAAGTGAATGGAGTGTTGCCTCACTTTCTAAATGCTGTCCTTTCAGAGAAAGTCCTTTTCCTTTGAATGTGCCTTAAGCTACTTATAAGCATTCAACAGAAAATCACATGCATGTCTCTGAAAGAGAAGAAATCTGTTCCAACACTTCAATTCTCTGTGCGAAGTGAATGGAGTGTTGCTTCACTTTCTAAATGCTGTCCTTTCAGAGAAAATCACTTTCCTTTGAAAGTGCCTTAAGCTACTTGCAAGCATTCACAAGAAACACTAATGCGTTTCTATGAAAGAGAAGCAGTCCGTTCCAACACTTCAATTCTCTGTTCGAAGTGAATGGAGTGTTGCTTCACTTTCTAAATGCTGTCCTTTCAGAGAAAATCACTTTCCTTTGAAAGTGCCTCAAGCTACTTGCAAGCATTCACAAGAAACACTAATGCGTTTCTATGAAAGAGAAGCAGTCTGTTCCAACACTTCAATTCATTGCGTGAAGGGAATGGAGTGTTTCTTTACTTTCTAAATGCTTTCCTTTCAGAGAAAATCACTTTCCTTTGAAAGAGCCCTAAGCTACTTACAAGCATTCAACAGAAACTCACATGCAATTCTCTGAAAGAGAAGCAGTCTGTTCCAACACTTCAATTCACTGTTCAAAGTGAATGGAGTGTTGCTTCACTTTCTAAATTCTGTCCTTTCAGAGAAAATCACTTTCCTTTGAAAGTGCCTTAAGCAACTTGCAAGCATACACAAGAAACACTAATGCATTTATATGAAAGAGAAGCACTCTGTTCCAACACTTCAATTCACTGCACGAAGGGAATGGAGTGTTGCTTTACTTTCTAAATGCTGTCCTTTCAGAGAAAACCACTTTCTTTTGAAAGTGCCTTAAGCTACTTACAAGCATTCACCAGAAACTCACATGAGTTTCTCTGAAAGAGAAGCAGTCTGTTCCAACACTTCAATTCACTGTGCGAAGTGAATAGAGTGTTGCTTCACTTTCTAAATGCTGTACTTTCAGAGAAAATCACTTTCCTTTGAAAGTGCCTTAAGCTACTTGCAAGCATTAGGAAGAAACTCACATGCGTTTCTCTGAAAGAGAAGCAGTCTGTTCCAACACTTCAATTCACTGTGCGAAGTGAATGGAGTGTTGCTTCACTTTCTAAATGATGTCCTTTAAGAGAAAATCACTTTCCTTTGAAAGTGCCTTAAGCTACTTACAAGCATTCAACAGAAACTCACATGCATTTCTCTGAAAGAGAAGCAGTCTGTTCCAACACTTCAATTCTCTGTGCGAAGTGAATGGAGTGTTGCTTCACTTTCTAAATGCTGTCCTTTCAGAGAAAATCACTTTCCTTTGAAAGTGCCTTAAGCTACTTGCAAGCATTAGGAAGAAACTCACATGTGTTTCTCTGAAAGAGAAGCAGTCTGTTCCAACACTTCAATTCACTGTGCGAAGTGAATGGAGTGTTGCTTCACTTTCTAAATGCTGTCCTTTCAGAGAAAATCACTTTCCTTTGAAAGTGCCTTAAGCTACTTAGAAGCATTAGGAAGAAACTCACATGCGTTTCTCTGAAAGAAAAGCAGTCTGTTCCAACACTTCAATTCACTGTGCAAAGTGAATGGAGTGTTGCCTCACTTTCTAAATGCTGTCCTTTCAGAGAAAATCACTTTCAATTGAAAGGGCCTTAAACTACTTTCAAGCATTCACAAAAAACTCACATGCGTTTCTCTGAAAGAGAAGCAGTCTGTTCCAACACTTCAATTCACTGTGCGAAGTGAATGGAGTGTTGCTTCACTTTCTAAATGCTGTCCTTTCAGAGAAAATCCCTTTCCTTTGAATGTGCCTTAAGCTACTTACAAGCATTCAACAGAAACTCACATGCGTTTCTCTGAAAGAGAAGCAGTCTGTTCCAACACTTCAATTCTCTGTGCGAAGTGAATGGAGTGTTGCTTCACTTTCTAAATGCTGTCCTTTCAGAGAAAATCACTTTCCTTTGAAAGTGCCTTAAGCTACTTGCAAGCATTCACAAGAAACACTAATGCGTTACTATGAAAGAGAAGCAGTCTGTTCCAACACTTCAATTCACTGTACAAAGTGAATGGAGTGTTGCTTCACTTTCTAAATTCTGTCCTTTCAGAAAAAATCACTTTCCTTTGAAAGTGCCTTAAGCAACTTGCAAGCATTCACAAGAAACACTAATGCGTTTATATGAAAGAGAAGCACTCTGTTCCAACACTTCAATTCACTGCACGAAGGGAATGGAGTGTTGCTTCACTCTCTAAATGCTGTCCTTTCAGAGAAAACCACTTTCCGTTGAAAGTGCCTTAAGCTACTTACAAGCATTCAACAGAAACTCACATGGGTTTCTCTGAAAGAGAAGCAGTCTGTTCCAACACTTCAATTCACTGTGCGAAGTGAATGGAGTGTTGCTTCACTTTCTAAATGCTGTCCTTTCAGAGAAAATCACTTTCCTTTGAATGTGCCTTAAGCTACTTACAAGCATTCAACAGAAAATCACATGCATGTCTCTGAAAGAGAAGAAATCTGTTCCAACACTTCAATTCTCTGTGCGAAGTGAATGGAGTGTTGCTTCACTTTCTAAATGCTGTCCTTTCAGAGAAAATCACTTTCCTTTGAAAGTGCCTTAAGCTACTTGCAAGCATTCACAAGAAACACTAATGCATTTCTATGAAAGAGAAGCAATCTGTTCCAACACTTCAATTCATTGCGTGAAGGGAATGGAGTGTTGCTTTACTTTCTAAATGCTGTCCTTTCAGAGAAAATCACTTTCCTTTGAAAGAGCCCTAAGCTACTTACAAGCATTCAACAGAAACTCACATGCATTTCTCTGAAAGAGAAGCAGTATGTTCCAACACTTCAATTCACTGTACAAAGTGAATGGAGTGTTGCTTCACTTTCTAAATTCTGTCCTTTCAGAGAAAATCACTTTCCTTTGAAAGAGCCCTAAGCTACTTACAAGCATTCAACAGAAACTCACATGAGTTTCTCTGAAAGAGAAGCAGTCTGTTCCAACACTTCAATTCACTGTGCGAAGTGAATGGAGTGTTGCTTCACTTTCTAAATGCTGTCCTTTCAGAGAAAATCACTTTCCTTTGAAAGTGCCTTAAGCTACTTGCAAGCATTAGGAAGAAACTCACATGCGTTTCTCTGAAAGAGAAGCAGTCTGTTCCAACACTTCAATTCACTGTGCGAAGTGAATGGAGTGTTGCTTCACTTTCTAAATGATGTCCTTTCAGAGAAAATCACTTTCCTTTCAAAGTGCCTTAAGCTACTTACAAGCATTCAACAGAAACTCACATGCACTTCTCTGAAAGAGAAGCAGTCTGTTCCAACACTTCAATTCTCTGTGCGAAGTGAATGGAGTGTTGCTTCACTTTCTAAATGCTGTCCTTTCAGAGAAAATCACTTTCCTTTGAAAGTGCCTTAAGCTACTTGCAAGCATTCACAAGAAACACTAATGCGTTTCTATGAAAGAGAAGCAGTCTGTTCCAACACTTCAATTCATTGCACGAAGGGAATGCAGTGTTGCTTTACTTTCTAAATGCTGTCCTTTCAGAGAAAATCACTTTCCTTTGAAAGAGCCTTGAGCTAATTACAAGCATTCAACAGAAACTCACATGCATTTCTCTGAAAGAGAGGCAGTCTGTTCCAACACTTCAATTCAATGTGCGAAGTGAATGGAATGTTACTTCACTTTCTAAATGCTGTCCTTTCAGAGAAAATCACTTTCCTTTGAAAGTGCCTTAAGCTACTTTCAAGCATTCACAGGAAACACACATGCGTTTTTCTGAAATAGAAGCAGTCTGTTCCAACACTTCAATTCACTGTGTGAAGTGAATGGAGTGTTGCTTCACTTTCTAAATGCTGTCCTTTCAGAGAAAATCACTTTCCTTTGAAAGTGCCTTAAGCTACTTGCAAGCATTAGGAAGAATCTCACATGCGTTTCTCTGAAAGAAAAGCAGTCTGTTCCAACACTTCAATTCACAGTGCGAAGTGAATGGAGTGTTGCCTCACTTTCTAAATGCTGTCCTTTCAGAGAAAATCACTTTCCATTGAAAGTGCCTTAAACTACTTTCAAGCATTCACAAAAAACTCACATGCGTTTCTCTGAAAGAGAAGCAGTCTGTTCCAACACTTCAATTCACTGTGCGAAGTGAATGGAGTGTTGCTTGACTTTCTAAATGCTTTCCTTTCAGAGAAAATCACTTTCCTTTGAAAGTGCCTTAAGCTACTTGCAAGCATTAGGAAGAATCTCACATGCGTTTCTCTGAAAGAAAAGCAGTCTGTTCCAACACTTCAATTCACAGTGCGAAGTGAATGGAGTGTTGCCTCACTTTCTAAATGCTGTCCTTTCAGAGAAAATCACTTTCCATTGAAAGTGCCTTAAACTACTTTCAAGCATTCACAAAAAACTCACATGCGTTTCTCTGAAAGAGAAGCAGTCTGTTCCAACACTTCAATTCACTGTGCGAAGTGAATGGAGTGTTGCTTCACTTTCTAAATGCTGTCCTTTCAGAGAAAATCCCTTTCCTTTGAATGTGCCTTATGCTACTTACAAGCATTCAACAGAAACTCACATGCATTTCTCTGAAAGAGAAGCAATCTGTTCCAACACTTCAATTCTCTGTGCGAAGTGAATGGAGTGTTGCTTCACTTTCTAAATGCTGTCCTTTCAGAGAAAATCCCTTTCCTTTGAATGTGCCTTAAGCTACTTACAAGCATTCAACAGAAACTCACATGCATTTCTCTGAAAGAGAAGCAATCTGTTCCAACACTTCAATTCTCTGTGCGAAGTGAATGGAGTGTTGCTTCACTTTCTAAATGCTGTCCTTTCAGAGAAAATCACTTTCCTTTAAAAGTGCCTTAAGCTACTTGCAAGCATTCACAAGAAACACTAATGCGTTTCTATGAAAGAGAAGCAGTCTGTTCCAACACTTCAATTCACTGTGCGAAGTGAATGGAGTGTTGCTTCACTTTCTAAATTCTGTCCTTTCAGAGAAAATCACTTTCTTTGAAAGTGCCTTAAGCTACTTGCAAGCATTAGGAAGAAACTCACATGTGTTTCTCTGAAAGAGAAGCAGTCTGTTCCACCACTTCAATTCACTGTGCGAAGTGAATGGAGTGTTGCTTCACTTTCTAAATGATGTCCTTTCAGAGAAAATCACTTTCCTTTGAAAGTGCCTTAAGCTACATACAATCATTCAACAGAAACTCACATACATTTCTCTGAAAGAGAAGCAGTCTGTTCCAACACTTCAATTCTCTGTGCAAAGTGAATGGAGTGTTGCTTCACTTTCTAAATGCTGTCCTTTCAGAGAAAATCACTTTCCTTTGAAAGTGCCTTAAGCTACTTGCAAGCATTCACAAGAAACACTAATTCGTTTCTCTGAAAGAGAAGCAGTCTGTTCCAACACTTCAATTCATTGCACGAAGGGAATGCAGTGTTGCTTTACTTTCTAAATGCTGTCCTTTCAGAGAAAATCACTTTCCTTTGAAAGAGCCTTGAGCTACTTACAAGCATTCAACAGAAACTCACATGCATTTCTCTGAAAGATAGGCAGTCTGTTCCAACACTTCAATTCACTGTGCGAAGTGAATGGAATGTTACTTCACTTTCTAAATGCTGTCCTTTCAGAAAAAATCACTTTCCTTTGAAAGTGCCTTAAGCTACTTGCAAGCATTCACAGGAAACACACATGCGTTTCTCTGAAATAGAAGCAGTCTGTTCCAACACTTCAGTTCACTGTGTGAAGTGAATGGAGTGTTCCTTCACTTTCTAAATGCTGTTCTTTAAGTGAAAATCACTTTCCTTTGAAAGTGCCTTAAGCCACTTGCAAGCATTAGGAAGAAACTCACATGCGTTTCTCTGAAAGAGAAGCAGTCTGTTCCAACACTTCAATTCACTGTGCGAAGTGAATGGAGTGTTGCTTCACTTTCTAAATGCTGTCCTTTCAGAGAAAATCACTTTCCTTTGAAAGTGCCTTAAGCTACTTGCAAGCATTAGGAAGAAACTCACATGCGTTTCTCTGAAAGAAAAGCAGTCTGTTCCAACACTTCAATTCACTGTGCGAAGTGAATGGAGTGTTGCCTCACTTTCTAAATGCTGTCCTTTCAGAGAAAATCACTTTCCATTGAAAGTGCCTTAAACTACTTTCAAGCATTCACAAAAAACTCACATGCGTTTCTCTGAAAGAGAAGCAGTCTGTTCCAACACTTCAATTCACTGTGAGAAGTGAATGGAGTGTTGCTTCACTTTCTAAATGCTGTCCTTTCAGAGAAAATCACTTTCCTTTGATAGTGCCTTAAGCTACTTGCAAGCATTCACATGAAACACTAATGCGTTTCTATGAAAGTGAAGCACTCTGTTCCAACACTTCAATTCATTGCACAAAGGGAATGCAGTGTTGCTTTACTTTCTAAATGCTGTCCTTTCAGAGAAAATCACTTTCCTTTGAAAGAGCCTTGAGCTAATTACAAGCATTCAACAGAAACTCACATGCATTTCTCTGAAAGAGAGGCAGTCTGTTCCAACACTTCAATTCACTGTGCGAAGTGAATGGAATGTAACTTCACTTTCTAAATGCTGTCCTTTCAGAGAAAATCACTTTCCTTTGAAAGTGCCTTAAGCAACTTGCAAGCATTCACAAGAAACACTAATGCGTTTATATGAAACAGAAGCACTCTGTTCCAACACTTCAATTCACTGCACGAAGGGAATGGAGTGTTGCTTCACTTTCTAAATGCTGTCCTTTCAGAGAAAACCACTTTCCTTTGAAAGTGCCTTAAGCTACTTACAAGCATTCACGAAAAACTCACATGCGTTTCTCTGAAAGAGAAGCAGTCTGTTCCAACATTTCAATTTACTGTGCGAAGTGAATGGAGTGTTGCTTCACTTTCTAAATGCTGTCCTTTCAGAGAAAATCACTTTCCTGTGAAAGTGCCTTAAGCTACTTGCAAGCATTAGGAAGAAACTCACATGTGTTTCTCTGAAAGAGAAGCAGTCTGTTCCAACACTTCAATTCACTGTGCGAAGTGAATGGAGTGTTGCTTCACTTTCTAAATGATGTCCTTTCAGAGAAAATCACTTTCCTTTGAACGTGCCTTAAGCTACTTACAAGCATTCAACAGAAACTCACATGCATTTCTCTGAAAGAGAAGCAGTCTGTTCCAACACTTCAATTCTCTGTGCGAAGTGAATGGAGTGTTGCTTCACTTTCTAAATGCTGTCCTTTCAGAGAAAATCACATTCCTTTGAAAGTGCCTTAAGCTACTTGCAAGCATTCACAAGAAACACTAATGCCTTTCTCTGAAAGTGAAGCAGTCTGTTCCAACACTTCAATTCAGTGCACGAAGGGAATGCAGTGTTGCTTTACTTTCTAAATGCTGTCCTTTCAGAGAAAATCACTTTCCTTTGAAAGAGCCTTGAGCTACTTACAAGCATTCAACAGAAACTCACATGCATTTCTCTGAAAGAGAGGCAGTCTGTTCCAACACTTCAATTCACTGTGCGAAGTGAATGGAATGTTACTTCACTTTCTAAATGCTGTCCTTTCAGAGAAAATCACTTTCCTTTGAAAGTGCCTTAAGCTACTTTCAAGCATTCACAGGAAACACACATGCGTTTCTCTGAAATAGAAGCAGTCTGTTCCAACACTTCAATTCACTGTGTGAAGTGAATGTAGTGCTGCTTCACTTTCTAAATGCTGTTCTTTCAGAGAAAATCACTTTCCTTTGAAAGTGCCTTAAGCTACTTGCAAGCATTAGGAAGAAACTCACATGCGTTTCTCTGAAAGAGAAGCAGTCTTTTCCAACACTTCAATTCACTGTGCGAAGTGAATGGAGTGTTGCTTCACTTTCTAAATGCTGTCCTTTCAGAGAAAATCACTTTCCTTTGAAAGTGCCTTAAGCTACTTAGAAGCATTAGGAAGAAACTCACATGCGTTTCTCTGAAAGAAAAGCAGTCTGTTCCAACACTTCAATTCACTGTGCGAAGTGAATGGATTGTTGCCTCACTTTCTAAATGCTGTCCTTTCAGAGAAAATCACTTTCCATTGAAAGTGCCTTAAACTACTTTCAAGCATTCACAAAAAACTCACATGCGTTTCTGTGAAAGAGAAGCAGTCTGTTCCAACACTTCAATTCACTGTGCGAAGTGAATGGAGTGTTGCTTCACTTTCTAAATGCTGTCCTTTCAGAGAAAATCCCTTTCCTTTGAATGTGCCTTAAGTTACTTACAAGCATTCAACAGAAACTCACATGCATTTCTCTGAAAGAGAAGCAATCTGTCCCAACACTTCAATTCTCTGTGCGAAGTGAATGGAGTGTTGCTTCACTTTCTAAATGCTGTCCTTTCAGAGAAAATCACTTTCCTTTGAAAGTGCCTTAAGCTACTTGCAAGCATTCACAAGAAACACTAATGCGTTACTATGAAAGAGTAGCAGTCTGTTCCAACACTTCAATTCACTGTACAAAGTGAATGGAGTGTTGCTTCACTTTCTAAATTGTGTTCTTTCAGAGAAAATCACTTTCCTTTGAAAGTGCCTTAAGCAACTTGCAAGCATTCACAAGAAACACTAATGCGTTTATATGAAAGAGAAGCACTCTGTTCCAACACTTCAATTCACTGCACAAAGGGAATGGAGTGTTGCTTCACTTTCTAAATGCTGTCCTTTCACAGAAAACCACTTTCCTTTGAAAGTGCCTTAAGCTACTTACAAGCATTCACCAGTAACTCACATGCGTTTCTCTGAAAGAGAAGCAGTCTGTTCCAACACTTCAATTCACTGTGCGAAGTGAATGGAGTGTTGCTTCACTTTCTAAATGCTGTCCTTTCAGAGAAAATCACTTTCCTTTGAATGTGCCTTTAGCTACTTACAAGCATTCAACAGAAAATCACATGCATGTCTCTGAAAGAGAAGAAATCTGTTCCAACACTTCAATTCTCTGTGCGAAGTGAATGGAGTGTTGCTTCACTTTCTAAATGCTGTCCTTTCAGAGAAAATCACTTTCCTTTGAAAGTGCCTTGAGCTACTTGCAAGCATTCACAAGAAACACTAATGCGTTTCTATGAAAGAGAAGCAATCTGTTCCAACACTTCAATTCATTGCACAAAGGGAATGCAGTGTTGCTTTACTTTCTAAATGCTGTCCTTTCAGAGAAAATCACTTTCCTTTGAAAGAGCCTTGAGCTAATTACAAGCATTCAACAGAAACTCACATGCATTTCTCTGAAAGAGAGGCAGTCTGTTCCAACACTTCAATTCACTGTGCGAAGTGAATGGAATGTTACTTCACTTTCTAAATGCTGTCCTTTCAGAGAAAATCACTTTCCTTTGAAAGTGCCTTAAGCAACTTGCAAGCATTCACAAGAAACACTAATGCGTTTATATGAAACAGAAGCACTCTGTTCCAACACTTCAATTCACTGCACGAAGGGAATGGAGTGTTGCTTCACTTTCTAAATGCTGTCCTTTCAGAGAACACCACTTTCCTTTGAAAGTGCCTTAAGCTACTTACAAGCATTCACGAAAAACTCACATGCGTTTCTCTGAAAGAGAAGCAGTCTATTCCAACATTTCAATTTACTGTGCGAAGTGAATGGAGTGTTGCTTCACTTTCTAAATGCTGTCCTTTCAGAGAAAATCACTTTCCTTTGAAAGTACCTTAAGCTACTTGCAAGCATTAGGAAGAAACTCACATGTGTTTCTCTGAAAGAGAAGCAGTCTGTTCCAACACTTCAATTCACAGTGCGAAGTGAATGGAGTGTTGCTTCACTTTCTAAATGATGTCCTTTCAGAGAAAATCACTTTCCTTTGAACGTGCCTTAAGCTACTTACAAGCATTCAACAGAAACTCACATGCATTTCTCTGAAAGAGAAGCAGTCTGTTCCAACACTTCAATTCTCTGTGCGAAGTGAATGGAGTGTTGCTTCACTTTCTAAATGCTGTCCTTTCAGAGAAAATCACTTTCCTTTGAAAGTGCCTTAAGCTACTTGCAAGCATTCACAAGAAACACTAATGCCTTTCTCTGAAAGTGAAGCAGTCTGTTCCAACACTTCAATTCATTGCACGAAGGGAATGCAGTGTTGCTTTACTTTCTAAATGCTGTCCTTTCAGAGAAAATCACTTTCCTTTGAAAGAGCCTTGAGCTACTTACAAGCATTCAACAGAAACTCACATGCATTTCTCTGAAAGAGAGGCAGTCTGTTCCAACACTTCAATTCACTGTGCGAAGTGAATGGAATGTTACTTCACTTTCTAAATGCTGTCCTTTCAGAGAAAATCACTTTCCTTTGAAAGTGCCTTAAGCTACTTTCAAGCATTCACAGGAAACACACATGCGTTTCTCTGAAATAGAAGCAGTCTGTTCCAACACTTCAATTCACTGTGTGAAGTGAATGTAGTGTTGCTTCACTTTCTAAATGCTGTTCTTTCAGAGAAAATCACTTTCCTTTGAAAGTGCCTTAAGCTACTTGCAAGCATTAGGAAGAAACTCACATGCGTTTCTCTGAAAGAGAAGCAGTCTTTTCCAACACTTCAATTCACTGTGCGAAGTGAATGGAGTGTTGCTTCACTTTCTAAATGCTGTCCTTTCAGAGAAAATCACTTTCCTTTGAAAGTGCCTTAAGCTACTTAGAAGCATTAGGAAGAAACTCACATGCGTTTCTCTGAAAGAAAAGCAGTCTGTTCCAACACTTCAATTCACTGTGCGAAGTGAATGGATTGTTGCCTCACTTTCTAAATGCTGTCCTTTCAGAGAAAATCACTTTCCATTGAAAGTGCCTTAAACTACTTTCAAGCATTCACAAAAAACTCACATGCGTTTCTGTGAAAGAGAAGCAGTCTGTTCCAACACTTCAATTCACTGTGCGAAGTGAATGGAGTGTTGCTTCACTTTCTAAATGCTGTCCTTTCAGAGAAAATCCCTTTCCTTTGAATGTGCCTTAAGTTACTTACAAGCATTCAACAGAAACTCACATGCATTTCTCTGAAAGAGAAGCAATCTGTCCCAACACTTCAATTCTCTGTGCGAAGTGAATGGAGTGTTGCTTCACTTTCTAAATGCTGTCCTTTCAGAGAAAATCACTTTCCTTTGAAAGTGCCTTAAGCTACTTGCAAGCATTCACAAGAAACACTAATGCGTTACTATGAAAGAGTAGCAGTCTGTTCCAACACTTCAATTCACTGTACAAAGTGAATGGAGTGTTGCTTCACTTTCTAAATTGTGTTCTTTCAGAGAAAATCACTTTCCTTTGAAAGTGGCTTAAGCAACTTGCAAGCATTCACAAGAAACACTAATGCGTTTATATGAAAGAGAAGCACTCTGTTCCAACACTTCAATTCACTGCACAAAGGGAATGGAGTGTTGCTTCACTTTCTAAATGCTGTCCTTTCACAGAAAACCACTTTCCTTTGAAAGTGCCTTAAGCTACTTACAAGCATTCACCAGTAACTCACATGCGTTTCTCTGAAAGAGAAGCAGTCTGTTCCAACACTTCAATTCACTGTGCGAAGTGAATGGAGTGTTGCTTCACTTTCTAAATGCTCTCCTTTCAGAGAAAATCACTTTCCTTTGAATGTGCCTTTAGCTACTTACAAGCATTCAATAGAAAATCACATGCATGTCTCTGAAAGAGAAGCAATCTGTCCCAACACTTCAATTCTATGTGCGAAGTGAATGGAGTGTTGCTTCACTTTCTAAATGCTGTCCTTTCAGAGAAAATCACTTTCCTTTGAAAGTGCCTTAAGCTACTTGCAAGCATTCACAAGAAACACTAATGCGTTACTATGAAAGAGTAGCAGTCTGTTCCAACACTTCAATTCACTGTACAAAGTGAATGGAGTGTTGCTTCACTTTCTAAATTCTGTCCATTCAGAGAAAATCACTTTCCTTTGAAAGTGCCTTAAGCAACTTGCAAGCATTCACAAGAAACACTAATGCGTTTCTATGAAAGAGAAGCACTCTGTTCCAACACTTCACTTCACTGCACGAAGGGAATGGAGTGTTGCTTCACTTTCTAAATGCTGTCCTTTCAGAGAAAATCACTTTCCTTTGAAAGTGCCTTAAGCTACTTTCAAGCATTCACAGGAAACACACATGCGTTTCTCTGAAATAGAAGCAGTCTGTTCCAACACTTCAATTCACTGTGTGAAGTGAATGGAGTGTTGCTTCACTTTATAAATGCTGTTCTTTCAGAGAAAATCACTTTCCTTTGAAAGTGCCTTAAGCTACTTGCAAGCATTAGGAAGAAACTCACATGCGTTTCTCTGAAAGAGAAGCAGTCTGTTCCAACACTTCAATTCACTGTGCGAAGTGAATGGAGTGTTGCTTCACTTTCTAAATGCTGTCCTTTCAGAGAAAATCACTTTTCTTCGAAAGTGCCTTAAGCTACTTAGAAGCATTAGAAAGAAACTCACATGCGTTTCTCTGAAAGAAAAGCAGTCTGTTCCAACACTTCAATTCACTGTGCGAAGTGAATGGAGTGTTGCCTCACTTTCTAAATGCTGTCCTTTCAGAGAAAATCACTTTCCATTGAAAGTGCCTTAAACTACTTTCAAGCATTCACAAAAAACTCACATGCGTTTCTCTGAAAGAGAAGCAGTCTGTTCCAACACTTCAGTTCACTGTGCGAAGTGAATGGAGTGTTGCTTCACTTTCTAAATGCTGTCCTTTCAGAGAAAATCCCTTTCCTTTGAATGTGCCTTAAGCTACTTACAAGCATTCAACAGAAACTCACATGCATTTCTCTGAAAGAGAAGCAATCTGTTCCAACACTTCAATTCTCTGTGCGAAGTGAATGGAGTGTTGCTTCACTTTCTAAATGCTGTCCTTTCAGAGAAAATCACTTTCCTTTGAAAGTGCCTTAAGCTACTTGCAAGCATTCACAAGAAACACTAATGCGTTACTATGAAAGAGAAGCAGTCTGTTCCAACACTTCAATTCACTGTACAAAGTGAATGGAGTGTTGCTTCACTTTCTAAATTCTGTCCTTTCAGAGAAAATCACTTTCCTTTGAAAGTGGCTTAAGCAACTTGCAAGCATTCACAAGAAACACTAATGCGTTTATATGAAAGAGAAGCACTCTGTTCCAACACTTCAATTCACTGCACGAAGGGAATGGAGTGTTGCTTCACTTTCTAAATGCTGTCCTTTCAGAGAAAACCACTTTCCTTTGAAAGTGCCTTAAGCTACTTAACAAGCATTCACCAGAAGCTCACATGCATTTCTCTGAAAGAGAAGCAGTCTGTTCCAACACTTCAATTCACTGTGCGAAGTGAATGGAGTGTTGCTTCACTTTCTAAATGCTGTCCTTTCAGAGAAAATCACTTTCCTTTGAATGTGCCTTAAGCTACTTACAAGCATTCAACAGAAAATCACATGCATGTCTCTGAAAGAGAAGAAATCTGTTCCAACACTTCAATTCTCTGTGCCAAGTGAATGGAGTGTTGCTTCACTTTCTAAATGCTGTCCTTTCAGAGAAAATCACTTTCCTTTGAAAGTGCCTTGAGCTACTTGCAAGCATTCACAAGAAACACTAATGCGTTTCTATGAAAGAGAAGCAATCTATTCCAACACTTCAATTCATTGCGTGAAGGGAATGGAGTTTTGCTTTACTTTCTAAATGCTGTCCTTTCAGAGAAAATCACTTTCCTTTGAAAGAGCCCTAAGATACTTACAAGCATTCAACAGAAACTCACATGCATTTCTCTGAAAGAGAAGCAGTATGTTCCAACACTTCAATTCACTGTACAAAGTGAATGGAGTGTTGCTTCACTTTCTAAATTCTGTCCTTTCAGAGAAAATCACTTTCCTTTGAAAGTGCCTTATGCTACTTGCAAGCATTAGGAAGAAACTCACATGCGTTTCTCTGACAGAGAAGCAGTCTGTTCCAACACTTCAATTCACTGTGCGAAGTGAATGGAGTGTTGCTTCACTTTCTAAATGATGTCCTTTCAGAGAAAATCACTTTCCTTTGAAAGTGCCTTAAGCTACTTACAAGCATTCAACAGAAACTCACATGCACTTCTCTGAAAGAGAAGCAGTCTGTTCCAACACTTCAATTCACTGTGCGAAGTGAATGGAGTGTTGCTTCACTTTCTAAATGCTGTCCTTTCAGAGAAAATCACTTTCCTTTGAAAGTGCCTTAAGCTACTTGCAAGCATTCACAAGAAACACTAATGCGTTTCTATGAAAGAGAAGCAGTCTGTTCCAACACTTCAATTCATTGCACGAAGGGAATGCAGTGTTGCTTTACTTTCTAAATGCTGTCCTTTCAGAGAAAATCACTTTCCTTTGAAAGAGCCTTGAGCTAATTACAAGCATTCAACAGAAACTCACATACATTTCTCTGAAAGAGAGGCAGTCTGTTCCAACACTTCAATTCAATGTGCGAAGTGAATGGAATGTACTTCACTTTCTAAATGCTGTCCTTTCAGAGAAAATCACTTTCCTTTGAAAGTGCCTTAAGCTACTTTCAAGCATTCACAGGAAACACACATGCGTTTTTCTGAAATAGAAGCAGTCTGTTCCAACACTTCAATTCACTGTGTGAAGTGAATGGAGTGTTGCTTCACTTTCTAAATGCTATTCTTTCAGAGAAAATCACTTTCCTTTGAAAGTGCCTTAAGCTACTTGCAAGCATTAGGAAGAAACTCACATGCGTTTCTCTGAAAGAGAAGCAGTCTGTTCCTACACTTCAATTCACTGTGCGAAGTGAATGGAGTGTTGCTTCACTTTCTAAATGCTGTCCTTTCAGAGAAAATCACTTTTCTTTGAAAGTGCCTTAAGCTACTTGCAAGCATTAGGAAGAATCTCACATGCGTTTCTCTGAAAGAAAAGCAGTCTGTTCCAACACTTCTATTCACAGTGCGAAGTGAATGGAGTGTTGCCTCACTTTCTAAATGCTGTCCTTTCAGAGAAAATCACTTTCCATTGAAAGTGCCTTAAACTACTTTCAAGCATTCACAAAAAACTCACATGCGTTTCTCTGAAAGAGAAGCAGTCTGTTCCAACACTTCAATTCACTGTGCGAAGTGAATGGAGTGTTGCTTCACTTTCTAAATGCTGTCCTTTCAGAGAAAATCCTTTTCCTTTGAATGTTCCTTAAGCTACTTATAAGCATTCAACAGAAACTCACATGCATTTCTCTGAAAGAGAAGCAATCTGTTCCAACACTTCAATTCACTGTGCGAAGTGAATGGAGTGTTGCTTCACTTTCTAAATGCTGTCATTTCAGAGAAAATCCTTTTCCTTTGAATGTGCCTTAAGCTACTTACAAGCATTCAACAGAAACTCACATGCATTTCTCTGAAAGAGAAGCAATCTGTTCCAACACTTCAATTCTCTGTGCGAAGTGAATGGAGTGTTGCTTCACTTTCTAAATGCTGTCCTTTCAGAGAAAATCACTTTCCTTTAAAAGTGCCTTAAGCTACTTGCAAGCATTCACAAGAAACACTAATGCGTTTCTCTGAAAGAGAAGCAGTCTGTTCCAACACTTCAATTCACTGTGCGAAGTGAATGGAGTGTTGCTTCACTTTCTAAATGCTGTCCTTTCAGAGAAAATCACTTTCCTCTGAAAGTGCCTTAAGCAACTTGCAAGCATTCACAAGAAACACTAATTCGTTTCTCTGAAAGAGAAACAGTCTGTTCCAACACTTCAATTCATTGCACGAAGGGAATGCAGTGTTGCTTTACTTTCTCAATGCTGTCCTTTCAGAGAAAATCACTTTCCTTTGAAAGTGCCTTAAGCTACTTGCAAGCATTAGGAAGAATCTCACATGCGTTTCTATGAAAGAAAAGCAGTCTGTTCCAACACTTCAATTCACAGTGCGAAGTGAATGGAGTGTTGCCTCACTTTCTAAATGCTGTCCTTTCAGAGAAAATCACTTTCCATTGAAAGTGCCTTAAACTACTTTCAAGCATTCACAAAAAACTCACATGCGTTTCTCTGAAAGAGAAGCAGTCTGTTCCAACACTTCAATTCACTGTGCGAAGTGAATGGAGTGTTGCTTCACTTTCTAAATGCTGTCCTTTCAGAGAAAACCCTTTCCTTTGAATGTGCCTTAAGCTACTTACAAGCATTCAACAGAAACTCACATGCATTTCTCTGAAAGAGAAGCAATCTGTTCCAACACTTCAATTCTCGGTGCGAAGTGAATGGAGTGTTGCTTCACTTTCTAAATGCTGTCCTTTCAGAGAAAATCACTTTCCTTTAAAAGTGCCTTAAGCTACTTGCAAGCATTCACAAGAAACACTAATGCGTTTCTATGAAAGAGAAGCAGTCTGTTCCAACACTTCAATTCACTGTGCGAAGTGAATGGAGTGTTGCTTCACTTTTTAAATTCTGTCCTTTCAGAGAAAATCACTTTCCTCTGAAAGTGCCTTAAGCAACTTGCAAGCATTCACAAGAAACACTAATGCATTTCTCTGAAAGAGAAACAGTCTGTTCCAACACTTCAATTCATTGCACGAAGGGAATGCAGTGTTGCTTTACTTTCTCAATGCTGTCCTTTCAGAGAAAATCACTTTCCTTTGAAAGTGCCTTAAGCTACTTGCAAGCATTAGGAAGAAACTCACATGTGTTTCTCTGAAAGAGAAGCAGTCTGTTCCACCACTTCAATTCACTGTGCGAAGTGAATGGAGTGTTGCTTCACTTTCTAAATGATGTCCTTTCAGAGAAAATCACTTTCCTTTGAAAGTGCCTTAAGCTACTTGCAAGCATTCAGAGGAAACACACATGCGTTTCTCTGAAATAGAAGCAGTCTGTTCCAACACTTCAGTTCACTGTGTGAAGTGAATGGAGTGTTGCTTCACTTTCTAAATGCTGTTCTTTCAGAGAAAATCACTTTCCTTTGAAAGTGCCTTAAGCTACTTGCAAGCATTAGGAAGAAACTCACATGCGTTTCTCTGAAAGAGAAGCAGTCTGTTCCAACACTTTAATTCACTGTGCGAAGTGAATGGAGTGTTGCTTCACTTTCTAAATGCTGTCCTTTCAGAGAAAATCCCTTTCCTTTGAATGTGCCTTAAGCTACTTACAAGCATTCAACAGAAACTCACATGCATTTCTCTGAAAGGGAAGCAATCTGCTTCAACACTTCAATTCTCTGTGCGAAGTGAACGGAGTGTTGCTTCACTTTCTAAATGCTGTCCTTTCAGAGAAAATCACTTTCCTTTGAAAGTTCCTTAAGCTACTTACAAGCATTCAACAGAAACTCACATGCACTTCTCTGAAAGAGAAGCAGTCTGTTCCAACACTTCAATTCTCTGTGCGAAGTGAATGGAGTGTTGCTTCACTTTCTAAATGCTGTCCTTTCAGAGAAAATCACTTTCCTTTGAAAGTGCCTTAAGCTACTTGCAAGCATTCACAAGAAACACTAATGCGTTTCTATGAAAGAGAAGCAGTCTGTTCCAACACTTCAATTCATTGCACGAAGGGAATGCAGTGTTGCTTTACTTTCTAAATGCTGTCCTTTCAGAGAAAATCACTTTCCTTTGATAGAGCCTTGAGCTAATTACAAGCATTCAACAGAAACTCACATGCATTTCTCTAAAAGAGAGGCAGTCTGTTCCAACACTTCAATTCAATGTGCGAAGTGAATGGAATGTTACTTCACTTTCTAAATGCTGTCCTTTCAGAGAAAATCACTTTCCTTTGAAAGTGCCTTAAGCTACTCTCAAGCATTCACAGGAAACACACATGCATTTTTCTGAAATAGAAGCAGTCTGTTCCAACACTTCAATTCACTGTGTGAAGTGAATGGAGTGTTGTTTCACTTTCTAAATGCTGTTCTTTCAGAGAAAATCACTTTCCTTTGAAAGTGCCTTAAGCTACTTGCAAGCATTAGGAAGAAACTCACATGCGTTTCTCTGAAAGAGAAGCAGTCTGTTCCAACACTTCAATTCACTGTGCGAAGTGAATGGAGTGTTGCTTCACTTTCTAAATTCTGTCCTTTCAGAGAAAATCACTTTCCTTTGAAAGTGCCTTAAGCTACTTGCAAGCATTAGGAAGGATCTCACATGCGTTTCTCTGAAAGAAAAGCAGTCTGTTCCAACACTTCAATTCACAGTGCGAAGTGAATGGAGTGTTGCCTCACTTTCTAAATGCTGTCCTTTCAGAGAAAATCACTTTCCATTGAAAGTGCCTTAAACTACTTTCAAGCATTCACAAAAAACTCACATGCGTTTCTCTGAAAGAGAAGCAGTCTGTTCCAACACTTCAATTCACTGTGCGAAGTGAATGGAGTGTTGCTTCACTTTCTAAATGCTGTCCTTTCAGAGAAAACCCTTTCCTTTGAATGTGCCTTAAGCTACTTACAAGCATTCAACAGAAACTCACATGCATTTCTCTGAAAGAGAAGCAATCTGTTCCAACACTTCAATTCTCTGTGCGAAGTGAATGGAGTGTTGCTTCACTTTCTAAATGCTGTCCTTTCAGAGAAAATCCCTTTCCTTTGAATGTGCCTTAAGCTACTTACAAGCATTCAACACAAACTCACATGCATTTCTCTGAAAGAGAAGCAATCTGTTCCAACACTTCAATTCTCGGTGCGAAGTGAATGGAGTGTTGCTTCACTTTCTAAATGCTGTCCTTTCAGAGAAAATCACTTTCCTTTAAAAGTGCCTTAAGCTACTTGCAAGCATTCACAAGAAACACTAATGCGTTTCTATGAAAGAGAAGCAGTCTGTTCCAACACTTCAATTCACTGTGCGAAGTGAATGGAGTGTTGCTTCACTTTCTAAATTCTGTCCTTTCAGAGAAAATCACTTTCCTCTGAAAGTGCCTTAAGCAACTTGCAAGCATTCACAAGAAACACTAATGCATTTCTCTGAAAGAGAAACAGTCTGTTCCAACACTTCAATTCATTGCACGAAGGGAATGCAGTGTTGCTTTACTTTCTCAATGCTGTCCTTTCAGAGAAAATCACTTTCCTTTGAAAGTGCCTTAAGCTACTTGCAAGCATTAGGAAGAAACTCACATGCGTTTCTCTGAAAGAGAAGCAGTCTGTTCCAACACTTTAATTCACTGTGCGAAGTGAATGGAGTGTTGCTTCACTTTCTAAATGCTGTTCTTTCAGAGAAAATCCCTTTCCTTTGAATGTGCCTTAAGCTACTTACAAGCATTCAACAGAAACTCACATGCATTTCTCTGAAAGAGAAGCAATCTGCTTCAACACTTCAATTCTCTGTGCGAAGTGAATGGAGTGTTGCTTCACTTTCTAAATGCTGTCCTTTCAGAGAAAATCACTTTCCTTTGAAAGTGCCTTAAGCTACTTGCAAGCATTCACAAGAAACACTAATGCGTTTCTATGAAAGAGAAGCAGTCTGTTCCAACACTTCAGTTCATTGCACGAAGGGAATGCAGTGTTGCTTTACTTTCTAAATGCTGTCCTTTCAGAGAAAATCACTTTCCTTTGAAAGAGCCTTGAGCTAATTACAAGCATTCAACAGAAACTCACATGCATTTCTCTGAAAGAGAGGCAGTCTGTTCCAACACTTCAATTCAATGTGCGAAGTGAATGGAATGTTACTTCACTTTCTAAATGCTGTCCTTTCAGAGAAAATCACTTTCCTTTGAAAGTGCCTTAAGCTACTTTCAAGCATTCACAGGAAAGACACATGCGTTTTTCTGAAATAGAAGCAGTCTGTTCCAACACTTCAATTCACTGTGTGAAGTGAATGGAGTGTTGCTTCACTTTCTAAATGCTGTTCTTTCAGAGAAAATCACTTTCCTTTGAAAGTGCCTTAAGCTACTTGCAAGCATTAGGAAGAAACTCACATGCGTTTCTCTGAAAGAGAAGCAGTCTGTTCCAACACTTCAATTCACTGTGCGAAGTGAATGGAGTGTTGCTTCACTTTCTAAATGCTGTCCTTTCAGAGAAAATCACTTTCCTTTGAAAGTGCCTTAAGCTACTTGCAAGCATTAGGAAGAATCTCACATGCGTTTCTCTGAAAGAAAAGCAGTCTGTTCCAACACTTCAATTCACAGTGCGAAGTGAATGGAGTGTTGCCTCACTTTCTAAAGGCTGTCCTTTCAGAGAAAATCACTTTCCATTGAAAGTGCCTTAAACTACTTTCAAGCATTCACAAAAAACTCACATGCGTTTCTCTGAAAGAGAAGCAGTCTGTTCCAACACTTCAATTCACTGTGCGAAGTGAATGGAGTGTTGCTTCACTTTCTAAATGCTGTCCTTTCAGAGAAAATCCCTTTCCTTTGAATGTGCCTTAAGCTACTTACAAGCATTCAACAGAAACTCACATGCATTTCTCTGAAAGAGAAGCAATCTGTTCCAACACTTCAATTCTCTGTGCGAAGTGAATGGAGTGTTGCTTCACTTTCTAAATGCTGGCCTTTCAGAGAAAATCCCTTTCCTTTGAATGTGCCTTAAGCTACTTACAAGCATTCAACAGAAACTCACATGCATTTCTCTGAAAGAGAAGCAATCTGTTCCAACACTTCAATTCTCTGTGCGAAGTGAATGGAGTGTTTCTTCACTTTCTAAATGCTGTCCTTTCAGAGAAAATCACTTTCCTTTAAAAGTGCCTTAAGCTACTTGCAAGCATTCACAAGAAACACTAATGCGTTTCTCTGAAAGAGAAGCAGTCTGTTCCAACACTTCAATTCACTGTGCGAAGTGAATGGAGTGTTGCTTCACTTTCAAAATTCTGTCCTTTCAGAGAAAATCACTTTCCTCTGAAAGTGCCTTAAGCAACTTGCAAGCATTCACAAGAAACACTAATGCGTTTCTCTGAAAGAGAAACAGTCTGTTCCAACACTTCAATTCATTGCACGAAGGGAATGCAGTGTTGCTTTACTTTCTAAATGCTGTCCTTTCAGAGAAAATCACTTTCCTTTGAAAGTGCCTTAAGCTACTTGCAAGCATTAGGAAGAAACTCACATGTGTTTCTCTGAAAGAGAAGCAGTCTGTTCCACCACTTCAATTCACTGTGCGAAGTGAATGGAGTGTTGCTTCACTTTCTAAATGATGTCCTTTCAGAGAAAATCACTTTCCTTTGAAAGTGCCTTAAGCTACTTGCAAGCATTCACAGGAAACACACATGCGTTTCTCTGAAATAGAAGCAGTCTGTTCCAACACTTCAGTTCACTGTGCGAAGTGAATGGAGTGTTGCTTCACTTTCTAAATGCTGTCCTTTCAGAGAAAATCCCTTTCCTTTGAATGTGCCTTAAGCTACTTACAAGCATTCAACAGAAACTCACATGCATTTATCTGAAAGAGAAGCAATCTGCTTCAACACTTCAATTCTCTGTGCGAAGTGAATGGAGTGTTGCTTCACTTTCTAAATGCTGTCCTTTCAGAGAAAATCCCTTTCCTTTGAATGTGCCTTAAGCTACTTACAAGCATTCAACAGAAACTCACATGCATTTCTCTGAAAGAGAAGCAATCTGTTCCAACACTTCAATTCTCTGTGCGAAGTGAATGGAGTGTTGCTTCACTTTCTAAATGCTGTCCTTTCAGAGAAAATCACTTTCCTTTGATAGTGCCTTAAGCTACTTGCAAGCATTCACATGAAACACTAATGCGTTTCTATGAAAGAGAAGCAGTCTGTTCCAACACTTCAATTCATTGCACGAAGGGAATGGAGTGTTGCTTTACTTTCTAAATGCTGTCCTTTCAGAGAAAATCACTTTCCTTTGTAAGAGCCTTGAGCTACTTACAAGCATTCAACAAAAACTCACATGCATTTCTCTGAAAGAGAAGCAGTCTTTTCCAACACTTCAATTCTCTGTGCGAAGTGAATGGAGTGTTGCTTCACTTTCTAAATGCTGTCCTTTCAGAGAAAATCACCTTCCTTTGAAAGTGCCTTAAGCTACTTGCAAGCATTAGGAAGAAACTCACATGCGTTCTCTGAAAGAAAAGCAGTCTGGTCCAACACTTCAATTCACTGTGCGAAGTGAATGGAGTGTTGCCTCACTTTCTAAATGCTGTCCTTTCAGAGAAAATCACTTTCCAGTGAAAGTGCCTTAAACTACTTTCAAGCATTCACAAAAAACTCACATGCGTTTCTCTGAAAGAGAAGCAGTCTGTTCCAACACTTCAATTCACTGTGCGAAGTGAATGGAGTGTTGCTTCACTTTCTAAATGCTGTCCTTTCAGAGAAAATCACTTTCCTTTGAAAGTGCCTTAAGCAACTTGCAAGCATTCACAAGAAACACTAATGCGTTTATATGAAAGAGAAGCACTCTGTTCCAACACTTCAATTCACTGCACGAAGGGAATAGAGTGTTGCTTCACTTTCTAAATGCTGTCCTTTCAGAGAAAACCACTTTCCTTTGAAAGTGCCTTAAGCTACTTACAAGCATTCACCAGAAACTCACATGCGTTTCTCTGAAAGAGAAGCAGTCTGTTCCAACACTTCAATTCACTGTGCGAAGTGAATGGAGTGTTGCTTCACTTTCTAAATGCTGTCCTTTCAGAGAAAATCACTTTCCTTTGAAAGTGCCTTAAGCTACTTGCAAGCATTAGGAAGACACTCACATGCATTTCTCTGGAAGAGAAGCAGTCTGTTCAAACACTTCAATTCACTGTGCGAAGTGAATGGAGTGTTGCTTCACTTTCTAAATGATGTCCTTTCAGAGAAAATCTCTTTCCTTTGAAAGTGCCTTAAGCTACTTACAAGCATTCAACAGAAACTCACATGCATTTCTCTGAAAGAGAAGCAGTCTGTTCCAACACTTCAATTCTCTGTGCGAAGTGAATGGAGTGTTGCTTCACTTTCTAAATGCTGTCCTTTCAGAGAAAATCACTTTCCTTTGAAAGTGCCTTAAGCTACTTGCAAGCATTCACAAGAAACACTAATGCGTTTCTATGAAAGAGAAGCAGTCTGTTCCAACAATTCAATTCATTGCAAGAAGGGAATGCAGTGTTGCTTTACTTTCTAAATGCTGTCCTTTCAGAGAAAATCACTTTCCTTTGAAAGAGCCTTGAGCTACTTACAAGCATTCAACAGAAACTGACATGCATTTCTCTGAAAGAGAGGCCGTCTCTTCCAACACTTCAATTCACTGTGCGAAGTGAATGGAGTGTTGCCTCACTTTCTAAATGCTGTCCTTTCAGAGAAAATCACTTTCCATTGAAAGTGCCTTAAACTACTTTCAAGCATTCACAAAAAACTCACATGCGTTTCTCTGAAACAGAAGCAGTCTGTTCCAACACTTCAATTCACTGTGCGAAGTGAATGGAGTGTTGCTTCACTTTCTAAATGCTGCCCTTTCAGAGAAAATCCCTTTCCTTTGAATGTGCCTTAAGCTACTTACAAGCATTCAACAGAAACTCACATGCATTTCTCTGAAAGAGAAGCAATCTGTTCCAACACTTCAATTCTCTGTGCGAAGTGAATGGAGTGTTTCTTCACTTTCTAAATGCTGTCCTTTCAGAGAAAATCACTTTCCTTTGAATGTGCCTTAAGCTACTTACAAGCATTCAACAGAAACTCACATGTGTTTCTCTGAAAGAGAAGCAGTCTGTTCCAACACTTCAATTCACTGTGTGAAGTGAATGGATTGTTGCTTCACTTTCTAAATGCTGTTCTTTCAGAGAAAATCACTTTCCTTTGAAAGTGCCTTAAGCCACTTGCAAGCATTAGGAAGAAACTCACATGCGTTTCTCTGAAAGAGAAGCAGTCTGTTCCAACACTTCAATTCACTGTGCGAAGTGAATGGAGTGTTGCTTCACTTTCTAAATGCTGTCCTTTCAGAGAAAATCACTTTCCTTTGAAAGTGCCTTAAGCTACTTAGAAGCATTAGGGAGAAACTCACATGCGTTTCTCTGAAAGAAAAGCAGTCTGTTCCAACACTTCAATTCACTGTGCGAAGTGAATGGAGTGTTGCCTCACTTTCTAAATGCTGTCCTTTCAGAGAAAATCACTTTCCATTGAAAGTGCCTTAAACTACTTTCAAGCATTCACAAAAAACTCACATGCGTTTCTCTGAAAGAGAAGCAGTCTGTTCCAACACTTCAATTCACTGTGCGAAGTGAATGGAGTGTTGCTTCACTTTCTAAATGCTGTCCTTTCAGAGAAAATCCCTTTCCTTTGAATGTGCCTTAAGCTACTTACAAGCATTCAAC
Source organism: Myodes glareolus (assembly GCF_982192425.1). NCBI lineage: Eukaryota > Metazoa > Chordata > Mammalia > Rodentia > Cricetidae > Myodes > Myodes glareolus. The sequence goes on from NW_028263238.1 coordinate 638,612, forward strand.
AGAAACTCACATGCATTTCTCTGAAAGAGAAGCAATCTGTTCCAACACTTCAATTCTCTGTGCGAAGTGAATGGAGTGTTGCTTCACTTTCTAAATGCTGTCCTTTCAGAGAAAATCACTTTCCTTTGAAAGTGCCTTAAGCTACTTGCAAGCATTCACAAGGAACACTAATGCGTTACTATGAAAGAGAAGCAGTCTGTTCCAACACTTCAATTCACTGTACAAAGTGAATGGAGTGTTGCTTCACTTTCTAAATTCTGTCCTTTCAGAGAAAATCACTTTCTTTTGAAAGTGCCTTAAGCAACTTGCAAGCATTCACAAGAAACACTAATGCGTTTATATGAAAGAGAAGCACTCTGTTCCAACACTTCAATTCACTGCACGAAGGGAATGGAGTGTTGCTTCACTTTCTAAATGCTGTCCTTTCAGAGAAAACCACTTTCCTTTGAAAGTGCCTTAAGCTACTTACAAGCATTCACCAGAAACTCACATGCGTTTCTCTGAAAGAGAAGCAGTCTGTTCCAACACTTCAATTCACTGTGCGAAGTGAATGGAGTGTTGCTTCACTTTCTAAATGCTGTCCTTTCAGAGAAAATCACTTTCCTTTGAATGTGACTTAAGCTACTTACAAGCATTCAACAGAAAATCACATGCATGTCTCTGAAAGAGACGAAATCTGTTCCAACACTTCAATTCTCTGTGCGAAGTGAATGGAGTGTTGCTTCACTTTCTAAATGTTGTCCTTTCAGAGAAAATCACTTTCCTTTGAAAGTGCCTTAAGCTCCTTCAAGCATTCACAAGAAACACTAATGCGTTTCTATGAAAGAGAAGCAATCTGTTCCAACACTTCAATTCATTGCGTGAAGGGAATGGAGTGTTGCTTTACTTTCTAAATGCTGTCCTTTCAGAGAAAATCACTTTCCTTTGAAAGAGCTCTAAGCTACTTACAAGCATTCAACAGAAACTCACATGCATTTCTCTGAAAGAGAAGCAGTATGTTCCAACACTTCAATCACTGTACAACGTGAATGGAGTGTTGCTTCACTTTCTAAATTCTGTCCTTTCAGAGAAAATCACTTTCCTTTGAAAGTGCCTTAAGCAACTTGCAAGCATTCACAAGAAACACTAATGCGTTTATATGAAAGAGAAGCACTCTGTTCCAACACTTCACTTCACTGCACGAAGGGAATGGAGTGTTGCTTCACTTTCTAAATGCTGTCCTTTCAGAGAAAACCACTTTCCATTGAAAGTGCCTTAAGCTACTTACAAGCATTCAACAGAAACTCACATGAGTTTCTCTGAAAGAGAAGCAGTCTGTTCCAACACTTCATTTCACTGTGCGAAGTGAATGGAGTGTTGCTTCACTTTCTAAATGCTGTCCTTTCAGAGAAAATCACTTTCCTTTGAAAGTGCCTTAAGCTACTTGCAAGCATTAGGAAGACACTCACATGCGTTTCTCTGAAAGAGAAGCAGTCTGTTCCAACACTTCAATTCACTGTGCGAAGTGAATGGAGTGTTGCTTCACTTTCTAAATGATGTCCTTTCAGAGAAAATCACTTTCCTTTGAAAGTGCCTTAAGCTACTTACAAGCATTCAACAGAAACTCACATGCACTTCTCTGAAAGAGAAGCAGTCTGTTCCAACACTTCAATTCTCTGTGCGAAGTGAATGGAGTGTTGCTTCACTTTCTAAATGCTGTCCTTTCAGAGAAAATCACTTTCCTTTGAAAGTGCCTTAAGCTACTTGCAAGCATTCACAAGAAACACTAATGCGTTTCTATGAAAGAGAAGCAGTCTGTTCCAACACTTCAATTCATTGCACGAAGGGAATGCAGTGTTGCTTTACTTTCTAAATGCTGTCCTTTCAGAGAAAATCACTTTCCTTTGAAAGTGACTTAAGCTACTTTCAAGCATTCACAGGAAACACACATGTGTTTTTCTGAAATAGAAGCAGTCTGTTCCAACACTTCAATTCACTGTGTGCAGTGAATGGAGTGTTGCTTCACTTTCTAAATGCTGTCCTTTCAGAGAAAATCACTTTCCTTTGAAAGTGCCTTAAGCTACTTGCAAGCATTAGGAAGAATCTCACATGCGTTTCTCTGAAAGAAAAGCAGTCTGTTCCAACACTTCAATTCACTGTGCGAAGTGAATGGAGTGTTGCCTCACTTTCTAAATGCTGTCCTTTCAGAGAAAATCACTTTCCATTGAAAGTGCCTTAAACTACTTTCAAGCATTCACAAAAAACTCACATGCGTTTCTCTGAAAGAGAAGCAGTCTGTTCCAACACTTCAATTCAACGGTGCGAAGTGAATGGAGTGTTGCTTCACTTTCTAAATGTTGTCCTTTCAGAGAAAATCCCTTTCCTTTGAATGTGCCTTAAGCTACTTACAAGCATTCAACAGAAACTCACATGCATTTCTCTGAAAGAGAAGCAATCTGTTCCAACACTTCAATTCTCTGTGCGAAGTGAATGGAGTGTTGCTTTACTTTCTAAATGCTGTCCTTTCAGAGAAAATCCCTTTCCTTTGAATGTGCCTTAAGCTACTTACAAGCATTCAACAGAAACTCACATGCATATCTCTGAAAGAGAAGCAATCTGTTCCAACACTTCAATTCTCTGTGCGAAGTGAATGGAGTGTTGCTTCACTTTCTAAATGCTGTCCTTTCAGAGAAAATCACTTTCCTTTGAAAGTGCCTTAAGCTGCTTACAAGCATTCACCAAAAACTCACATGCGTTTCTCTGAAAGAGAAGCAGTCTGTTCCAACACTTCAATTCATTGCACGAAGGGAATGCAGTGTTGCTTTACTTTCTAAATGCTGTCCTTTCAGAGAAAATCACTTTCCTTTGAAAGAGCCTTGAGCTACTTACAAGCATTCAACAGAAACTCACATGCATTTCTCTGAAAGAGAGGCAGTCTGTTCCAACACTTCACTTCACTGTGCAAAGTGAATAGAATGTTACTTCACTTTCTAAATGCTGTCCTTTCAGAGAAACTCACTTTCCTTTGAAAGTGCCTTAAGCTACTTTCAAGCATTCACAGGAAACACACATGCGTTTCTCTGAAATAGAAGCAGTCTGTTCCAACAGTTCAATTCACTGTGTGAAGTGAATGGAGTGTTGCTTCACTTTCTAAATGCTGTTCTTTCAGAGAAAATCACTTTCCTTTGAAAGTGCCTTAAGCTACTTGCAAGCATTAGGAAGAAACTCACATGCGTTTCTCTGAAAGAGAAGCAGTCTGTTCCAACACTTCAATTCACTGTGCGAAGAGAATGGAGTGTTGCTTCACTTTCTAAATGCTGTCCTTTCAGAGAAAATCACTTTCCTTTGAAAGTGCCTTAAGCTACTTGCAAGCATTAGGAAGAAACTCACATGCGTTTCTCTGAAAGAAAAGCAGTCTGTTAAAACACTTCAATTCACTGTGCGAAGTGAATGGAGTGTTGCTTCACTTTCTAAATGCTGTCCTTTCAGAGAAAATCACTTTCTTTTGAATGTGCCTTAAGCTACTTTCAAGCGTTCACAGAAAACTCACATGCCTTTCACTGAAAGAGAAGCATTCTGTTCAAACACTTCAATTCACTGTGCAAAGTGAATGGAGTGTTGCCTCACTTTCGAAATGCTGTCATTTCCGAGGAAATCACTTTCCTTTGAAAGTGCCTTAAGCTACTTTCAAGCATTCAAAAAAAACTCACATGCGTTTCTCTGAAAGAGAAGCCTTCCCTTCCAACACTTCAATTCACTGTGCGAAGTGAATGGAGTGTTGCTTCACTTTCTAAATGCTGTCCTTTCAGAGAAAATCACTTTCCTTTGAAAGTGCCTAAAGCTACTTGCAAGCATTCACAAGAAACACTAATGCGTTTCTATGAAAGAGAAGCAGTCTGTTCCAACACTTCATTTCCTTGCACGAAGGGAATGGAGTGTTGCTTTACTTTCTAAATGATGTCCTTTCAGAGAAAATCACTTTCCTTTGAAAGAGCCTTGAGCTACTTACAAGCATTCAACAGAAACTCACATGCATTTCTCTGAAAAAGAAGCAGTTTTTCCATCACTTCAATTCACTGTGCAAAGGGAATGGAATGTTACTTCACTTTCTAAATGCTGTACTTTCAGAGAAAATCACTTTCCTTTGAAAGTGCCTTAAGCTTCTTTCAAGCATTAGGAAGAAACTTCGATGCGTTTCTCTGAAAGAGAAGCAGTCTGTTCCAACACTTCAATTCACTGTGCGAAGTGAAGGGAGTGTTGCTTCACTTTCTAAATGCTGTCCTTTCAGAGAAAATCACTTTCCTTTGAAAGTGCCTTAAGCTACTTGCAAGCATTCACAAGACACACTAATGCGTTTCTATGAAAGAGAAGCAGTCTGTTCCAACACTTCAATTCACTGCACGAAGGGAATGGAGTGTTGCTTCACATTCTAAATGCTGTCCTTTCAGAGAAAACCACTTTCCTTTGAAAGTGCCTTAAGCTGCTTACAAGCATTCACCAAAAACTCATATGCGTTTCTCTGAAAGAGAAGCAGTCTGTTCCAACACTTCAATTCATTGCACGAAGGGAATGCAGTGTTGCTTTACTTTCTAAATGCTGTCCTTTCAGAGAAAATCACTTTCCTTTGAAAGAGCCTTGAGCTACTTACAAGCATTCAACAGAAACTCACATGCATTTCTCTGAAAGAGAGGCAGTCTGTTCCAACACTTCAATTCACTGTGCAAAGTGAATAGAATGTTACTTCACTTTCTAAATGCTGTCCTTTCAGAGAAAATCACTTTCCTTTGAAAGTGCCTTAAGCTACTTTCAAGCATTCACAGGAAACACACATGCGTTTCTCTGAAATAGAAGCAGTCTGTTCCAACACTTCAATTCACTGTGTGAAGTGAATGGAGTGTTGCTTCACTTTCTAAATGCTGTTCTTTCAGAGAAAATCACTTTCCTTTGAAAGAGCCTTAAGCTACTTGCAAGCATTAGGAAGAAACTCTCATGCGTTTCTCTGAAAGAGAAGCAGTCTGTTCCAACACTTCAATTCACTGTGCGAAGAGAATGGAGTGTTGCTTCATTTTCGAAATGCTGTCCTTTCAGAGAAAATCACTTTCCTTTGAAAGTGCCTTAAGCTACTTGCAAGCATTAGGAAGAAACTCACATGCGTTTCTCTGAAAGAAAAGCAGTCTGTTAAAACACTTCAATTCACTGTGCGAAGTGAATGGAGTGTTGCTTCACTTTCTAAATGCTGTCCTTTCAGAGAAAATCACTTTCTTTTGAAAGTGCCTTAAGCTACTTTCAAGCGTTCACAGAAAACTCACATGCCTTTCACTGAAAGAGAAGCATTCTGTTCAAACACTTCAATTCACTGTGCAAAGTGAATGGAGTGTTGCCTCACTTTCGAAATGCTGTCATTTCCGAGGAAATCACTTTCCTTTGAAAGTGCCTTAAGCTACTTTCAAGCATTCAAAAAAAACTCACATGCGTTTCTCTGAAAGAGAAGCCTTCCCTTCCAACACTTCAATTCACTGTGCGAAGTGAATGGAGTGTTGCTTCACTTTCTAAATGCTGTCCTTTCAGAGAAAATCACTTTCCTTTGAAAGTGCCTAAAGCTACTTGCAAGCATTCACAAGAAACACTAATGCGTTTCTATGAAAGAGAAGCAGTCTGTTCCAACACTTCATTTCCTTGCACGAAGGGAATGGAGTGTTGCTTTACTTTCTAAATGATGTCCTTTCAGAGAAAATCACTTTCCTTTGAAAGAGCCTTGAGCTACTTACAAGCATTCAACAGAAACTCACATGCATTTCTCTGAAAAAGAAGCAGTTTTTCCATCACTTCAATTCACTGTGCAAAGGGAATGGAATGTTACTTCACTTTCTAAATGCTGTACTTTCAGAGAAAATCACTTTCCTTTGAAAGTGCCTTAAGCTTCTTTCAAGCATTAGGAAGAAACTTCGATGCGTTTCTCTGAAAGAGAAGCAGTCTGTTCCAACACTTCAATTCACTGTGCGAAGTGAAGGGAGTGTTGCTTCACTTTCTAAATGCTGTCCTTTCAGAGAAAATCACTTTCCTTTGAAAGTGCCTTAAGCTACTTGCAAGCATTCACAAGAAACACTAATGTGTTTCTCTGAAAGAGAAGCAGTCGGTTCCAACACTTCAGTTCACTGTGCGAAGTGAATGGAGTGTTGCTTCACTTTCTAAATGCTGTCCTTTCAGAGAAAATCACTTTCCTTTGAAATAGCCTTAAGCTACTTACAAGCATTCAGCAGAAACTCACATGCATTTCCCTGAAAGAGAAGCAGTCAGTTCCAACACTTCAATTCACTGCAGGAAGGGAATGGAGTGTTGCTTCACTTTCTAAATGCTGTCCTTTCAGAGAAAATCACTTTCCTTTGAAAGTGCCTTAAGCTACTTGCAAGCATTCACAAGAAACACTAACGCGTTTCTATGAAAGAGAAGCATTCTGTTCCAAAACTTCAATTCACTGCACGAAGTGAATGGAGAGTTGCAACAATTTCTAAATGCTGTCCTTTCAGAGAAAATCACTTTCCTTTGAAACTGCCTTAATCTACTTACAAGCATTCAGAAGAAACTCACATCTGTTTCTCTAAAAGAGAAGGAGTCTGTTCCAACACTTCAATTCACTGTGCGAAGTGAATGGAGTGTTGCTTCACTTTCTAAATGCTGTCCTTTCAGAGAAAATCACTTTCCTTTGAAAGTGCCTTAAGCTACTTGCAAGCATTCACAAGACACACTAATGCGTTTCTATGAAAGAGAAGCAGTCTGTTCCAACACTTCAATTCACTGTGCGAAGTGAATGGAGTGTTGCTTCACTTTCTAAATTCTGTCCTTTCAGAGAAAATCACTTTCCTTTGAAAGTGCCTTAAGCAACTTGCAAGCATTCACAAGAAACACTAATGCGTTTATATGAAAGAGAAGCACTCTGTTCCAACACTTCAATTCACTGCACGAAGGGAATGGAGTGTTGCTTCACTTTCTAAATGCTGTCCTTTCAGAGAAAACCACTTTCCTTTGAAAGTGCCTTAAGCTGCTTACAAGCATTCACCAAAAACTCACATGCGTTTCTCTGAAAGAGAAGCAGTCTGTTCCAACACTTCAATTCATTGCACGAAGGGAATGCAGTGTTGCTTTACTTTCTAAATGCTGTCCTTTCAGAGAAAATCACTTTCCTTTGAAAGAGCCTTGAGCTACTTACAAGCATTCAACAGAAACTCACATGCATTTCTCTGAAAGAGAGGCAGTCTGTTCCAACACTTCAATTCACTGTGCAAAGTGAATGGAATGTTACTTCACTTTCTAAATGCTGTCCTTTCAGAGAAAATCACTTTCCTTTGAAAGTGCCTTAAGCTACTTGCAAGCATTCACAAGACACACTAATGCGTTTCTATGAAAGAGAAGCAGTCTGTTCCAACACTTCAATTCACTGTGCGAAGTGAATGGAGTGTTGCTTCACTTTCTAAATTCTGTCCTTTCAGAGAAAATCACTTTCCTTTGAAAGTGCCTTAAGCAACTTGCAAGCATTCACAAGAAACACTAATGCGTTTATATGAAAGAGAAGCACTCAGTTCCAACACTTCAATTCACTGCACGAAGGGAATGGAGTGTTGCTTCACTTTCTAAATGCTGTCCTTTCAGAGAAAACCACTTTCCTTTGAAAGTGCCTTAAGCTTCTTTCAAGCATTAGGAAGAAACTCCGATGCGTTTCTCTGAAAGAGAAGCCTTCCCTTCCAACACTTCAATTCACTGTGCGAAGTGAATGGAGTGTTGCTTCACTTTCTAAATGCTGTCCTTTCAGAGAAAATCACTTTCCTTTGAAATAGCCTTAAGCTACTTACAAGCATTCAACAGAAACTCACATGCATTTCTCTGAAAGAGAAGCAGTCTGTTCCAACACTTCAATTCACTGCAGGAAGGGAATGGAGTGTTGCTTCACTTTCTAAATGCTGTCCTTTCAGAGAAAATCACTTTCCTTTGAAAGTGCCTTAAGCTACTTACAAGCATTCAACAAAAACTCACATGCATTTCTCTGAAAGAGAAGCAGTCTGTTCCAACACTTCAATTCACTATGCGAAGTGAATGGAGTATTGCTTCACTTTCTAAATGCTGTCCTTTCAGAGAAAATCACTTTCCTTTGAAAGTGCCTTAAACTACTTTCAAGCATTCACAGAAAACTCACATGCATTTCTCTGAAAGAGAAGCAGTCTCTTCCAACCCTTCAATACACTGTGCGAAGTGAATAGAGTGTTGCTTCACTTTCTAAATGCTGTCCTTTCAGAGAAAATCACTTTCCTTTGAAAGTGCCTTAAGCTACTTGCAAGCATTCACAAGAAACACTAACGCGTTTCTATGAAAGAGAAGCATTCTGTTCCAAAACTTCAATTCACTGCACGAAGTGAATGGAGAGTTGCAACAATTTCTAAATGCTGTCCTTTCAGAGAAAATCACTTTCCTTTGAAACAGCCTTTATCTACTTACAAGCATTCAGAAGAAACTCACATCTGTTTCTCTAAAAGAGAAGGAGTCTTTTCCAACACTTCAATTCACTGTGCGAAGTGAATGGAGTGTTGCTTCACTTTCTAAATGCTGTCCTTTCAGAGAAAATCACTTTCCTATGAAAGTGCCTTAAGCTACTTACAAGCATTAGGAGGAAACTAACATGCGTTTCTCTGAAAGAGAAGCAATCTGTTCCAACACTTCAATTCACTGTGCGAAGTGAATGGAGTGGTGCTTCACTTTCTAAATGCTGTACTTTCATAGAAAATCACTTTTGTTTGAAAGTGCTTTAAGAAACTTTCAAGCATTCACAAGAAACTCACATGCATTTCTCTGAAAGAGAAACCTTCTCTTCCAACACTTCAATTCACTGTGCGAAGTGAATGGAGTGTTGCTTCACTTTCTAAATGCTGTCCTTTCCGAGAAAATCACTTTCCTTTGAAAGTGCCTTAAGCTACTTACAAGCATTCAACAGAAACTCACATGCATTTCTCTGAAAGAGACGCAGTCTGTTCCAACACTTCAATTCACTGCACGAAGGGAATGGAGTGTTGCTTCACTTTCTAAATGCTTTGCTTTTAGAGAATATCACTTTCCTTTGTAAAGTGCCTTAAGCTACTTGCAAGCAATCACAAGAAACACTAATGCGTTTCTATGAAAGAAAAGCATTCTGTTCCAACACTTCAATTCACTGCACGAAGTGAATGGAGTGTTGCAACAATTTCTAAATGCTGTCCTTTCAGAGAAAATCACTTTCCTTTGAATGAGTCTTGAGCTACTTACAAGCATTCACCGGAAACTCACATGCATTTCTCTGAAAGAGAAGCAGTCTGTTCCAACACTTCAATTCACTGTGCGAAGTGAATAGAGTGTTGCTTCACTTTCTAAATGCTGACCTTTCAGAGAAAATCACTTTTGTTTGAAAGTGCCTTAAGCAACTTTCAAGCATTCACAAGAAACTCACATGTGTTTCTCTGAAAGAGAAGCCTTCCCTTCCAACACTTCAATTCACTGTGCGAAGTGAATGGAGTGTTGCTTCACTTTCTAAATTCTGTCCTTTCAGAGGAAATCACTTTCTTTGGAAAGTGCCTTAAGCTACTTAAAAGCATTCACAAAAAACTCACATGCATTTCTCTGAAAGGGAAGCAGTCTGTTCCAACCCTTCAATTCACTGTGCGAAGTGAATGGAGTGTTGCTTCACTTTCTAAATCCTGTCCTTTCAGAGAAAATCACTTTCCTTTGAAAGTGCCTTAAGCTACTTACAAGCATTCAACAGAAACTCACATGCATTTCTCTGAAAGAGAAGCAGTCTGTTCCAACACTTCAATTCACTGTGCGAAGTGAATGGAGTGTTGCTTCACCTTCTATATGCTGTCCTTTCAGAGAATATCACTTTCCTTTGAAAATGCCTTAAACTACTTTCAAGCAATCGCAAAAAACTCACATGCGTTTCTCTGAAACAGAAGCAGTCTGTTCCAACACTTCAATTCACTGTGCGATGTGAATGGAGTGTTGCTTCACTTTCTAAATGCTGTCCTTTCAGAGAAAATCACTTTCCTTTGAAAGTGCCTTAAACTACTTTCAAGCATACACAGGAAACACACATGCGTTTCTCTGAAATAGAAGCAGTCTGTTCCAACACTTCAATTCAGTGTGCGAAGTGAATGGAGTGTTGCTCCACTTTCTAAATTTTGTCCTTTCAGAGAAAATCACTTTCCTTTGAAAGTTCCTTAAGCTACGTAAAAGCATTCAACAGAAACTCACATGCATTTCTCTGAAAGAGAAGCAGTCTGTTCCAACACCTTAATTCTCTGTGCGAAGTGAATGGAGGGGTGCTTCACTTTCTAAATGATGTCCTTACAGAGAAAATCACTTTCCTTTGAAAGTGCCTTAAGCAACTTGCAAGCATTCACAAGAAACACTAATGGGTTTCTATGAAAGAGAAGCACTCTGTTCCAACACTTCAATTCACTGAACGAAGGGAATGGAGTGTTGCTTCACTTTCTAAATGCTGTCCTTTCCGAGAAAATCACTTTCCTTTGAAAGTGCCTTAAGCTACATACAAGCATTAACAAGAAACACTTATGCGTTTCTATGAAAGGGAAGCAGTCTGTTCCAACACTTCAATTCACTGCACGAAGGGAATGGAGGGTTGCTTTACTTTCTAAATGCTGTCCATTCAGAGAAAATCAATTCTGTTTGAAAGAGCTTGTAAGCTACTTACAAGCATTCAACAGAAACTCACATGCATTTCTCTGAAAGAGAAGCAGTCTGTTCCAACACTTCAATTCAGTGCACGAAGGGAATGGAGTGTTGCTTCACTTTCTAAATGCTGTCCTTTCAGAGAAAATCACTTTCCTTTGAAAGTGCCTTAAACTACTTTCAAGCAATCACAAAAAACACACATGCGTTTCTCTGAAACAGAAGCAGTCTCTTCCAACACTTCAATTCACTGTGCGAAGTGAATGGAGTGTTGCTTCACATTCTAAATGCTGTCCTCTCAGAGAAAATCACTTTCCTTTGAAACTCCCTTAATCTACGTACATGCATTCAGAAGAAACTCACATCTGTTTCTCTGAAAGAGAAGGAGTCTGTTTCAACACTTCAATTCACTGTGCGAAGTGAATGGAGTATTGTTTCACTTTCTAAATGCTGTCCTTTCAGAGAAAATCACTTTCCTTTGAAAGAGCCTTAAGCTACTTACAAACATTCAACAGAAACTCACATGCATTTCTCTGAAACAGAAGCAGTCTGTTCCAACACTTCAATTCACTGTGCGATGTGAATGGAGTGTTGCTTCATTTTCTAAATTCTTTCCTTTCAGAGAAAATCACTTTCCTTTGAAAGTGCCTTAAGCAACTTGCAAGCATTCACAAGAAACACTAATGCGTTTCTATGAAGGAGAAGCACTCTGTTCCAACACTTCAATTCACTGCACGAAGAAAATAGAGTGTTCCTTCACTTTCTAAATGCTGTCCTTTCCGAGAAAATCACTTTCCTTTGAAAGTGCCTTAAGCTACATACAAGCATTCACAAGAAACACTTATGCGTTTCTATGAAAGAGAAGCAGTCTGTTTCAACACTTCAATTCACTGCACGAAGGGAATGGAGTGTTGCTTTACTTTCTAAATGCTGTCCTTTCAGAGAAAATCAATTCTGTTTGAAAGAGCTTGTAAGCTAATTACAAGCATTCAAGAGAAACTCACATGCATTTCTCTGAAAGAGAAGCAGTCTGTTCCAACACTTCAATTCACTGCACGAAGGGAATGGAGTGTTTCTTCACTTTCTAAATGCTGTCCTTTCAAAGAAAATTACTTTCCTTTGAAAGTGCCTTAAGCTACTTACAAGCATTCAACAGAAACTCCAATGCATTTCTCTGAAAGAGAAGCAGTCTCTTCCAACAATTCAATTCACTGTGCAAAGTGAATGGAGTGTTGCTTCACCTTCTCAATGCTGTTCTTTCAGAGAAAATCACTTTCCGTTGAAAGTGCCTTAAGCTACTTACAAGCATTCACCAGAAACTCACATGCATTTCTCGGAAAGAGAAGCAGTCTGTTCCAACACTTCAATTCACTGTGCGAAGTGAATGGAGTGTTGCTTCACTTTCTAAATTCTGTCCTTTCAGAGACAATCACTTTCCTTTGAAAGTGCCTTAAACAAATTTCAAGCATTCACAAAAAACTCACATGCGTTTCTCTGAAAGAGAATTAGTCTGTTCCAACACTTCAATTCACTGTGCGAAGTGAATGGAGTGTTGCTTCACTTTCTAAATGCTGTACTTTCAGAGAAAATCACTTTTGTTTGAAAGTGCCTTAAGCAACTTTCACATAGTCACAAGCAACTCACATGCATTTCTCTGAAAGAGAAGCCTTCTCTTCCAACACTTAAATTCACTGTGCGAAGTGAATGGAGTGTTGCTTCACTTTCTAAATGCTGTCCTTTCAGAGAAAATCACTTTCCTTTGAAAGTGCCTTAAGCTACTTTCAAGCATTCACAAAAAACTCACATGCGTTTCTCTGAAAGAGAAGCAGTCTGTTCCAACACTTCAATTCACTGTGCGAAGTGAATGGAGTGTTGCTTCACTTTCTAAATGCTGTCCTTTCAGAGAAAATCACTTTCCTTTTAAAGTGCCTTAAACTACTTTCAAGCAATCACAAAAAACTCACATGCGTTTCTCTGAAACAGAAGCAGTCTCTTCCAACACTTCAATTCACTGTGCGAAGTGAATGGAGTGTTGCTTCACTTTCTAAATGCTGTCCTTTCAGAGAAAATCACTTTCCTTTGAAAGTGCCTTAAGTTACTTGCAAGCATTAGGAAGAAACTCACATGCGTTTCTCTGAAAGAGAAGCAGTCTGTTCCAACACTTCAATTCACTGTGCGAAGTGAATGGAGTGTTGCTTCACTTTCTAAATGCTGTACTTTAAGAGAAAATCACTTTCCTTTGAAAGTGCCTTAAACTACTTTCAAGCAATCACAAAAAACTCACATGCGTTTCTCTGAAACAGAAGCAGTCTGTTCCAACACTTCAATTCACTGTGCGAAGTGAATGGAGTGTTGCTTCACTTTCTAAATGCTGTCCTTTCAGAGAAAATCACTTTCCTTTGAAAGTGCCTTAAGGTACTTACAAGCATTAGGATGAAACTCACATGCGTTTCTCTGAAAGAGAAGCAGTCTGTTCCAACACTTCAATTCACTGTGCGAAGTGAATGGAGTGTTGCTTCACTTTCTAAATGCTGTCCTTTCAGAGAAAATCACTTTTGTTTTAAAGTGCCTTAAGAAACTTTCAAGCATTCACAAGAAACTCACATGCATTTCTCTGAAAGAGAAACCTTCTCTTCCAACACTTCAATTCACTGTGCGAAGTGAATGGAGTGTTTCTTCACTTTCTAAATGCTGTCCCTTTAGAGAAAATCACTTACTTTTGAAAGTGCCTTAAACTACTTACAAGCATTCAGCAGAAACTCACATGCATTTCTCTGAAAGAGAAGCAGTCTGTTCCAACACTTCAATTCACTGTGCGAAGTGAATGGAGTGTTGCTTCACTTTCTAAATTCTTTCCTTTCAGAGAAAATCACTTTCCTTTGAAAGTGCCTTAAGCAACTTGCAAGCATTCACAAGAAACACTAATGCGTTTCTATGAAAGAGAAGCACTCTGTTCCAACACTTCAATTCACTGCACGAAGGGAATCGAGTCTTGCTTCACTTTCTAAATGCTGTCCTTTCAGAGAAAATCACTTTCCTTTGAAAGTGCCTTAAGTTACTTGCAAGCATTAGGAAGAAACTCACATGTGTTTCTCTGAAAGAGAAGCAGTCTGTTCCAACACTTCAATTCACTGTGCGAAGTGAATGGAGTGTTGCTTCACTTTCTAAATGCTGTACTTTCAGAGAAAATCACTTTCCTTTGAAAGTGCCTTAAACTACTTTCAAGCAATCACAAAAAACACACATGAGTTTCTCTGAAACAGAAGCAGTCTCTTCTAACACTTCAATTCACTGTGCGAAGTGAATGGAGTGTTGCTTCACATTCTAAATGCTGTCCTTTCAGAGAAAATCACTTTCCTTTGAAACTGCCTTAATCTACTTACATGCATTCAGAAGAAACTCACATCTGTTTCTCTGAAAGAGATGGAGTCTGTTCCAACACTTCAATTCACTGTGCGAAGTGAATGGAGTGTTGCTTCACTTTCTAAATGCTGTCCTTTCAGAGAAAATCTCTTTCCTTTGAAAGAGCCTTAAGCTACTTACAAACATTCAACAGAAACTCACATGCATTTCTCTGAAAGAGAAGCAATCTCTTTCAACACTTCAATTCTCTGCGCAAAGTGAATGGAGTGTTGCTTCACCTTCTCAATGCTGTTCTTTCAGAGAAAATCACTTTCCTTTGAAAGTGCCTTAAGCTACTTACAAGCATTCAACAGAAACTCACATGCATTTCTCTGAAGGAGAAGCAGTCTGTTCCAACACTTCAATTCACTGTGCGAAGTGAATGGAGTATTGCTTCACTTTCTAAATTCTTTCCTTTCAGAGAAAATCACTTTCCTTTTAAAGTGCCTTAAGTTACTTGCAAGCATTAGGAAGAAACTCACATGCGTTTCTCTGAAAGAGAAGCAGTCTGTTCCAACACTTCAATTCACAGTGCGAAGTGAATGGAGTGTTGCTGCACTATCTAAATGCTTTCCTTTCAGAGAAAATCACTTTCCTTTGAAAATGCCTTAATCTACTTACAAGCATTCAGAAGAAACTTACATCTGTTTCTCTGAAAGAGAAGGAGTCTGTTCCAACACTTCAATTCACTGTGCGAAGTGAATGGAGTGTTGCTTCACTTTCTAAATGCTGTCCTTTCAGAGAAAATCACTTTCCTTTTAAAGTGCCTTAAGCTACTTACAAGCATTAGGAAGAAACTCACATGCGTTTCTCTGAAAGAGAAGCAGTCTGTTCCAACACTTCAATTCACTGTGCGAAGTGAATGGAGTGTTGCTTCACTTTCTAAATGCTGTACTTTCAGAGAAAATCACTTTCCTTTGAAAGTGCCTTAAACTACTTTCAAGCAATCACAAAAAACTCACATGCGTTTCTCAGAAAGAGAAGCAGTCCGTTTCAACACTTCAATTCACTGTGCGATGTGAATGGAGTGTTGCTTCACTTTCTAAATGCTGTCCTTTCAGAGAAAATCACTTTCCTTTGAAAGTGCCTTAAACTACTTTCAAGCATACACAGGAAACACACATGCGTTTCTCTGAAATAGAAGCAGTCTGTTCCAACACTTCAATTCAGTGTGCGAAGTGAATGGAGTGTTGCTCCACTTTCTAAATTTTGTCCTTTCAGAGAAAATCACTTTCTTTTGAAAGTTCCTTAAGCTACGTAAAAGCATTCAACAGAAACTCACATGCATTTCTCTGAAAGTGAAGCAGTCTGTTCCAACACCTTAATTCTCTGTGCGAAGTGAATGGAGGGGTGCTTCACTTTCTAAATGATGTCCTTTCAGAGAAAATCACTTTCCTTTGAAAGTGCCTTAAGCAACTTGCAAGCATTCACAAGAAACACTAATGGGTTTCTATGAAAGAGAAGCACTCTGTTCCAACACTTCAATTCACTGAACGAAGGGAATGGAGTGTTGCTTCACTTTCTAAATGCTGTCCTTTCCGAGAAAATCACTTTCCTTTGAAAGTGCCTTAAGCTACATACAAGCATTAACAAGAAACACTTATGCGTTTCTATGAAAGGGAAGCAGTCTGTTCCAACACTTCAATTCACTGCACGAAGGGAATGGAGGGTTGCTTTACTTTCTAAATGCTGTCCATTCAGAGAAAATCAATTCTGTTTGAAAGAGCTTGTAAGCTACTTACAAGCATTCAACAGAAACTCACATGCATTTCTCTGAAAGAGAAGCAGTCTGTTCCAACACTTCAATTCAGTGCACGAAGGGAATGGAGTGTTGCTTCACTTTCTAAATGCTGTCCTTTCAGAGAAAATCACTTTCCTTTGAAAGTGCCTTAAACTACTTTCAAGCAATCACAAAAAACACACATGCGTTTCTCTGAAACAGAAGCAGTCTCTTCCAACACTTCAATTCACTGTGCGAAGTGAATGGAGTGTTGCTTCACATTCTAAATGCTGTCCTCTCAGAGAAAATCACTTTCCTTTGAAACTCCCTTAATCTACGTACATGCATTCAGAAGAAACTCACATCTGTTTCTCTGAAAGAGAAGGAGTCTGTTTCAACACTTCAATTCACTGTGCGAAGTGAATGGAGTATTGCTTCACTTTCTAAATGCTGTCCTTTCAGAGAAAATCACTTTCCTTTGAAAGAGCCTTAAGCTACTTACAAACATTCAACAGAAACTCACATGCATTTCTCTGAAAGAGAAGCAGTCTGTTCCAACACTTCAATTCACTATGCGAAGTGAATGGAGTATTGCTTCACTTTCTAAATGCTGTCCTTTCAGAGAAAATCACTTTCCTTTGAAAGTGCCTTAAACTACTTTCAAGCATTCACAGAAAACTCACATGCATTTCTCTGAAAGAGAAGCAGTCTCTTCCAACCCTTCAATACACTGTGCGAAGTGAATAGAGTGTTGCTTCACTTTCTAAATGCTGTCCTTTCAGAGAAAATCACTTTCCTTTGAAAGTGCCTTAAGCTACTTGCAAGCATTCACAAGAAACACTAACGCGTTTCTATGAAAGAGAAGCATTCTGTTCCAAAACTTCAATTCACTGCACGAAGTGAATGGAGAGTTGCAACAATTTCTAAATGCTGTCCTTTCAGAGAAAATCACTTTCCTTTGAAACAGCCTTTATCTACTTACAAGCATTCAGAAGAAACTCACATCTGTTTCTCTAAAAGAGAAGGAGTCTTTTCCAACACTTCAATTCACTGTGCGAAGTGAATGGAGTGTTGCTTCACTTTCTAAATGCTGTCCTTTCAGAGAAAATCACTTTCCTATGAAAGTGCCTTAAGCTACTTACAAGCATTAGGAGGAAACTAACATGCGTTTCTCTGAAAGAGAAGCAATCTGTTCCAACACTTCAATTCACTGTGCGAAGTGAATGGAGTGGTGCTTCACTTTCTAAATGCTGTACTTTCATAGAAAATCACTTTTGTTTGAAAGTGCTTTAAGAAACTTTCAAGCATTCACAAGAAACTCACATGCATTTCTCTGAAAGAGAAACCTTCTCTTCCAACACTTCAATTCACTGTGCGAAGTGAATGGAGTGTTGCTTCACTTTCTAAATGCTGTCCTTTCCGAGAAAATCACTTTCCTTTGAAAGTGCCTTAAGCTACTTACAAGCATTCAACAGAAACTCACATGCATTTCTCTGAAAGAGACGCAGTCTGTTCCAACACTTCAATTCACTGCACGAAGGGAATGGAGTGTTGCTTCACTTTCTAAATGCTTTGCTTTTAGAGAATATCACTTTCCTTTGTAAAGTGCCTTAAGCTACTTGCAAGCAATCACAAGAAACACTAATGCGTTTCTATGAAAGAAAAGCATTCTGTTCCAACACTTCAATTCACTGCACGAAGTGAATGGAGTGTTGCAACAATTTCTAAATGCTGTCCTTTCAGAGAAAATCACTTTCCTTTGAATGAGTCTTGAGCTACTTACAAGCATTCACCGGAAACTCACATGCATTTCTCTGAAAGAGAAGCAGTCTGTTCCAACACTTCAATTCACTGTGCGAAGTGAATAGAGTGTTGCTTCACTTTCTAAATGCTGACCTTTCAGAGAAAATCACTTTTGTTTGAAAGTGCCTTAAGCAACTTTCAAGCATTCACAAGAAACTCACATGTGTTTCTCTGAAAGAGAAGCCTTCCCTTCCAACACTTCAATTCACTGTGCGAAGTGAATGGAGTGTTGCTTCACTTTCTAAATTCTGTCCTTTCAGAGGAAATCACTTTCTTTGGAAAGTGCCTTAAGCTACTTAAAAGCATTCACAAAAAACTCACATGCATTTCTCTGAAAGGGAAGCAGTCTGTTCCAACCCTTCAATTCACTGTGCGAAGTGAATGGAGTGTTGCTTCACTTTCTAAATCCTGTCCTTTCAGAGAAAATCACTTTCCTTTGAAAGTGCCTTAAGCTACTTACAAGCATTCAACAGAAACTCACATGCATTTCTCTGAAAGAGAAGCAGTCTGTTCCAACACTTCAATTCACTGTGCGAAGTGAATGGAGTGTTGCTTCACCTTCTATATGCTGTCCTTTCAGAGAATATCACTTTCCTTTGAAAATGCCTTAAACTACTTTCAAGCAATCGCAAAAAACTCACATGCGTTTCTCTGAAACAGAAGCAGTCTGTTCCAACACTTCAATTCACTGTGCGATGTGAATGGAGTGTTGCTTCACTTTCTAAATGCTGTCCTTTCAGAGAAAATCACTTTCCTTTGAAAGTGCCTTAAACTACTTTCAAGCATACACAGGAAACACACATGCGTTTCTCTGAAATAGAAGCAGTCTGTTCCAACACTTCAATTCAGTGTGCGAAGTGAATGGAGTGTTGCTCCACTTTCTAAATTTTGTCCTTTCAGAGAAAATCACTTTCCTTTGAAAGTTCCTTAAGCTACGTAAAAGCATTCAACAGAAACTCACATGCATTTCTCTGAAAGAGAAGCAGTCTGTTCCAACACCTTAATTCTCTGTGCGAAGTGAATGGAGGGGTGCTTCACTTTCTAAATGATGTCCTTTCAGAGAAAATCACTTTCCTTTGAAAGTGCCTTAAGCAACTTGCAAGCATTCACAAGAAACACTAATGGGTTTCTATGAAAGAGAAGCACTCTGTTCCAACACTTCAATTCACTGAACGAAGGGAATGGAGTGTTGCTTCACTTTCTAAATGCTGTCCTTTCCGAGAAAATCACTTTCCTTTGAAAGTGCCTTAAGCTACATACAAGCATTAACAAGAAACACTTATGCGTTTCTATGAAAGGGAAGCAGTCTGTTCCAACACTTCAATTCACTGCACGAAGGGAATGGAGGGTTGCTTTACTTTCTAAATGCTGTCCATTCAGAGAAAATCAATTCTGTTTGAAAGAGCTTGTAAGCTACTTACAAGCATTCAACAGAAACTCACATGCATTTCTCTGAAAGAGAAGCAGTCTGTTCCAACACTTCAATTCAGTGCACGAAGGGAATGGAGTGTTGCTTCACTTTCTAAATGCTGTCCTTTCAGAGAAAATCACTTTCCTTTGAAAGTGCCTTAAACTACTTTCAAGCAATCACAAAAAACACACATGCGTTTCTCTGAAACAGAAGCAGTCTCTTCCAACACTTCAATTCACTGTGCGAAGTGAATGGAGTGTTGCTTCACATTCTAAATGCTGTCCTCTCAGAGAAAATCACTTTCCTTTGAAACTCCCTTAATCTACGTACATGCATTCAGAAGAAACTCACATCTGTTTCTCTGAAAGAGAAGGAGTCTGTTTCAACACTTCAATTCACTGTGCGAAGTGAATGGAGTATTGTTTCACTTTCTAAATGCTGTCCTTTCAGAGAAAATCACTTTCCTTTGAAAGAGCCTTAAGCTACTTACAAACATTCAACAGAAACTCACATGCATTTCTCTGAAACAGAAGCAGTCTGTTCCAACACTTCAATTCACTGTGCGATGTGAATGGAGTGTTGCTTCATTTTCTAAATTCTTTCCTTTCAGAGAAAATCACTTTCCTTTGAAAGTGCCTTAAGCAACTTGCAAGCATTCACAAGAAACACTAATGCGTTTCTATGAAGGAGAAGCACTCTGTTCCAACACTTCAATTCACTGCACGAAGAAAATAGAGTGTTCCTTCACTTTCTAAATGCTGTCCTTTCCGAGAAAATCACTTTCCTTTGAAAGTGCCTTAAGCTACATACAAGCATTCACAAGAAACACTTATGCGTTTCTATGAAAGAGAAGCAGTCTGTTTCAACACTTCAATTCACTGCACGAAGGGAATGGAGTGTTGCTTTACTTTCTAAATGCTGTCCTTTCAGAGAAAATCAATTCTGTTTGAAAGAGCTTGTAAGCTAATTACAAGCATTCAAGAGAAACTCACATGCATTTCTCTGAAAGAGAAGCAGTCTGTTCCAACACTTCAATTCACTGCACGAAGGGAATGGAGTGTTTCTTCACTTTCTAAATGCTGTCCTTTCAAAGAAAATTACTTTCCTTTGAAAGTGCCTTAAGCTACTTACAAGCATTCAACAGAAACTCCAATGCATTTCTCTGAAAGAGAAGCAGTCTCTTCCAACAATTCAATTCACTGTGCAAAGTGAATGGAGTGTTGCTTCACCTTCTCAATGCTGTTCTTTCAGAGAAAATCACTTTCCGTTGAAAGTGCCTTAAGCTACTTACAAGCATTCACCAGAAACTCACATGCATTTCTCGGAAAGAGAAGCAGTCTGTTCCAACACTTCAATTCACTGTGCGAAGTGAATGGAGTGTTGCTTCACTTTCTAAATTCTGTCCTTTCAGAGACAATCACTTTCCTTTGAAAGTGCCTTAAACAAATTTCAAGCATTCACAAAAAACTCACATGCGTTTCTCTGAAAGAGAATTAGTCTGTTCCAACACTTCAATTCACTGTGCGAAGTGAATGGAGTGTTGCTTCACTTTCTAAATGCTGTACTTTCAGAGAAAATCACTTTTGTTTGAAAGTGCCTTAAGCAACTTTCACATAGTCACAAGCAACTCACATGCATTTCTCTGAAAGAGAAGCCTTCTCTTCCAACACTTAAATTCACTGTGCGAAGTGAATGGAGTGTTGCTTCACTTTCTAAATGCTGTCCTTTCAGAGAAAATCACTTTCCTTTGAAAGTGCCTTAAGCTACTTTCAAGCATTCACAAAAAACTCACATGCGTTTCTCTGAAAGAGAAGCAGTCTGTTCCAACACTTCAATTCACTGTGCGAAGTGAATGGAGTGTTGCTTCACTTTCTAAATGCTGTCCTTTCAGAGAAAATCACTTTCCTTTTAAAGTGCCTTAAACTACTTTCAAGCAATCACAAAAAACTCACATGCGTTTCTCTGAAACAGAAGCAGTCTCTTCCAACACTTCAATTCACTGTGCGAAGTGAATGGAGTGTTGCTTCACTTTCTAAATGCTGTCCTTTCAGAGAAAATCACTTTCCTTTGAAAGTGCCTTAAGTTACTTGCAAGCATTAGGAAGAAACTCACATGCGTTTCTCTGAAAGAGAAGCAGTCTGTTCCAACACTTCAATTCACTGTGCGAAGTGAATGGAGTGTTGCTTCACTTTCTAAATGCTGTACTTTAAGAGAAAATCACTTTCCTTTGAAAGTGCCTTAAACTACTTTCAAGCAATCACAAAAAACTCACATGCGTTTCTCTGAAACAGAAGCAGTCTGTTCCAACACTTCAATTCACTGTGCGAAGTGAATGGAGTGTTGCTTCACTTTCTAAATGCTGTCCTTTCAGAGAAAATCACTTTCCTTTGAAAGTGCCTTAAGGTACTTACAAGCATTAGGATGAAACTCACATGCGTTTCTCTGAAAGAGAAGCAGTCTGTTCCAACACTTCAATTCACTGTGCGAAGTGAATGGAGTGTTGCTTCACTTTCTAAATGCTGTCCTTTCAGAGAAAATCACTTTTGTTTTAAAGTGCCTTAAGAAACTTTCAAGCATTCACAAGAAACTCACATGCATTTCTCTGAAAGAGAAACCTTCTCTTCCAACACTTCAATTCACTGTGCGAAGTGAATGGAGTGTTTCTTCACTTTCTAAATGCTGTCCCTTTAGAGAAAATCACTTACTTTTGAAAGTGCCTTAAACTACTTACAAGCATTCAGCAGAAACTCACATGCATTTCTCTGAAAGAGAAGCAGTCTGTTCCAACACTTCAATTCACTGTGCGAAGTGAATGGAGTGTTGCTTCACTTTCTAAATTCTTTCCTTTCAGAGAAAATCACTTTCCTTTGAAAGTGCCTTAAGCAACTTGCAAGCATTCACAAGAAACACTAATGCGTTTCTATGAAAGAGAAGCACTCTGTTCCAACACTTCAATTCACTGCACGAAGGGAATCGAGTCTTGCTTCACTTTCTAAATGCTGTCCTTTCAGATAAAATCACTTTCCTTTGAAAGTGCCTTAAGTTACTTGCAAGCATTAGGAAGAAACTCACATGTGTTTCTCTGAAAGAGAAGCAGTCTGTTCCAACACTTCAATTCACTGTGCGAAGTGAATGGAGTGTTGCTTCACTTTCTAAATGCTGTACTTTCAGAGAAAATCACTTTCCTTTGAAAGTGCCTTAAACTACTTTCAAGCAATCACAAAAAACACACATGAGTTTCTCTGAAACAGAAGCAGTCTCTTCTAACACTTCAATTCACTGTGCGAAGTGAATGGAGTGTTGCTTCACATTCTAAATGCTGTCCTTTCAGAGAAAATCACTTTCCTTTGAAACTGCCTTAATCTACTTACATGCATTCAGAAGAAACTCACATCTGTTTCTCTGAAAGAGATGGAGTCTGTTCCAACACTTCAATTCACTGTGCGAAGTGAATGGAGTGTTGCTTCACTTTCTAAATGCTGTCCTTTCAGAGAAAATCTCTTTCCTTTGAAAGAGCCTTAAGCTACTTACAAACATTCAACAGAAACTCACATGCATTTCTCTGAAAGAGAAGCAATCTCTTTCAACACTTCAATTCTCTGCGCAAAGTGAATGGAGTGTTGCTTCACCTTCTCAATGCTGTTCTTTCAGAGAAAATCACTTTCCTTTGAAAGTGCCTTAAGCTACTTACAAGCATTCAACAGAAACTCACATGCATTTCTCTGAAGGAGAAGCAGTCTGTTCCAACACTTCAATTCACTGTGCGAAGTGAATGGAGTATTGCTTCACTTTCTAAATTCTTTCCTTTCAGAGAAAATCACTTTCCTTTTAAAGTGCCTTAAGTTACTTGCAAGCATTAGGAAGAAACTCACATGCGTTTCTCTGAAAGAGAAGCAGTCTGTTCCAACACTTCAATTCACAGTGCGAAGTGAATGGAGTGTTGCTGCACTATCTAAATGCTTTCCTTTCAGAGAAAATCACTTTCCTTTGAAAATGCCTTAATCTACTTACAAGCATTCAGAAGAAACTTACATCTGTTTCTCTGAAAGAGAAGGAGTCTGTTCCAACACTTCAATTCACTGTGCGAAGTGAATGGAGTGTTGCTTCACTTTCTAAATGCTGTCCTTTCAGAGAAAATCACTTTCCTTTTAAAGTGCCTTAAGCTACTTACAAGCATTAGGAAGAAACTCACATGCGTTTCTCTGAAAGAGAAGCAGTCTGTTCCAACACTTCAATTCACTGTGCGAAGTGAATGGAGTGTTGCTTCACTTTCTAAATGCTGTACTTTCAGAGAAAATCACTTTCCTTTGAAAGTGCCTTAAACTACTTTCAAGCAATCACAAAAAACTCACATGCGTTTCTCAGAAAGAGAAGCAGTCCGTTTCAACACTTCAATTCACTGTGCGAAGTGAATGGAGTGTTGCTTCACTTTCTAAATGCTGTCCTTTCAGAGAAAATCACTTTCCTTTGAAAGTGCCTTAAACTACTTTCAAGCATACACAGGAAACACACATGGGTTTCTCTGAAATAGAAGCAGTCTGTTCCAACACTTCAATTCAGTGTGCGAAGTGAATGGAGTGTTGCTCCACTTTCTAAATTTTGTCCTTTCAGAGAAAATCACTTTCTTTTGAAAGTTCCTTAAGCTACGTAAAAGCATTCAACAGAAACTCACATGCATTTCTCTGAAAGTGAAGCAGTCTGTTCCAACACCTTAATTCTCTGTGCGAAGTGAATGGAGGGGTGCTTCACTTTCTAAATGATGTCCTT
This sequence comes from Myodes glareolus, assembly GCF_982192425.1. Taxonomy (NCBI): domain Eukaryota; kingdom Metazoa; phylum Chordata; class Mammalia; order Rodentia; family Cricetidae; genus Myodes; species Myodes glareolus. Next base: position 662,401 of record NW_028263238.1, read on the forward strand.
TCAGAGAAAATCACTTTCCTTTGAAAGTGCCTTAAGCAACTTGCAAGCATTCACAAGAAACACTAATGGGTTTCTATGAAAGAGAAGCACTCTGTTCCAACACTTCAATTCACTGAACGAAGGGAATGGAGTGTTGCTTCACTTTCTAAATGCTGTCCTTTCCGAGAAAATCACTTTCCTTTGAAAGTGCCTTAAGCTACATACAAGCATTAACAAGAAACACTTATGCGTTTCTATGAAAGGGAAGCAGTCTGTTCCAACACTTCAATTCACTGCACGAAGGGAATGGAGGGTTGCTTTACTTTCTAAATGCTGTCCATTCAGAGAAAATCAATTCTGTTTGAAAGAGCTTGTAAGCTACTTACAAGCATTCAACAGAAACTCACATGCATTTCTCTGAAAGAGAAGCAGTCTGTTCCAACACTTCAATTCAGTGCACGAAGGGAATGGAGTGTTGCTTCACTTTCTAAATGCTGTCCTTTCAGAGAAAATCACTTTCCTTTGAAAGTGCCTTAAACTACTTTCAAGCAATCACAAAAAACACACATGCGTTTCTCTGAAACAGAAGCAGTCTCTTCCAACACTTCAATTCACTGTGCGAAGTGAATGGAGTGTTGCTTCACATTCTAAATGCTGTCCTCTCAGAGAAAATCACTTTCCTTTGAAACTCCCTTAATCTACGTACATGCATTCAGAAGAAACTCACATCTGTTTCTCTGAAAGAGAAGGAGTCTGTTTCAACACTTCAATTCACTGTGCGAAGTGAATGGAGTATTGCTTCACTTTCTAAATGCTGTCCTTTCAGAGAAAATCACTTTCCTTTGAAAGAGCCTTAAGCTACTTACAAACATTCAACAGAAACTCACATGCATTTCTCTGAAAGAGAAGCAATCTCTTTCAACACTTCAATTCTCTGTGCGAAGTGAATGGAGTGTTGCTTCACCTTCTCAATGCTGTTCTTTCAGAGAAAATCACTTTCCTTTGAAAGTGCCTTAAGCTGCTTACAAGCATTCAACAGAAACTCACATGCATTTCTCTGAATGAGAAGCAGTCTGTTCCAACACTTCAATTCACTCTGCGAAGTGAATGGAGTGTTGCTTCATTTTCTAAATTCTTTCCTTTCAGAGAAAATCACTTTCCTTTGAAAGTGCCTTAAGCAACTTGCAAGCATTCACAAGAAACACTAATGCGTTTCTATGAAGGAGAAGCACTCTGTTCCAACACTTCAATTCACTGCACGAAGAAAATAGAGTGTTGCTTCACTTTCTAAATGCTGTCCTTTCCGAGAAAATCACTTTCCTTTGAAAGTGCCTTAAGCTACATACAAGCATTCACAAGAAACACTTATGCGTTTCTATGAAAGAGAAGCAGTCTGTTTCAACACTTCAATTCACTGCACGAAGGGAATGGAGTGTTGCTTTACTTTCTAAATGCTGTCCTTTCAGAGAAAATCAATTCTGTTTGAAAGAGCTTGTAAGCTAATTACAAGCATTCAAGAGAAACTCACATGCATTTCTCTGAAAGAGAAGCAGTCTGTTCCAACACTTCAATTCACTGCACGAAGGGAATGGAGTGTTTCTTCACTTTCTAAATGCTGTCCTTTCAAAGAAAATTACTTTCCTTTGAAAGTGCCTTAAGCTACTTACAAGCATTCAACAGAAACTCCAATGCATTTCTCTGAAAGAGAAGCAGTCTCTTCCAACAATTCAATTCACTGTGCAAAGTGAATGGAGTGTTGCTTCACCTTCTCAATGCTGTTCTTTCAGAGAAAATCACTTTCCGTTGAAAGTGCCTTAAGCTACTTACAAGCATTCACCAGAAACTCACATGCATTTCTCGGAAAGAGAAGCAGTCTGTTCCAACACTTCAGTTCACTGTGCGAAGTGAATGGAGTGTTGCTTCACTTTCTAAATTCTGTCCTTTCAGAGACAATCACTTTCCTTTGAAAGTGCCTTAAACAAATTTCAAGCATTCACAAAAAACTCACATGCGTTTCTCTGAAAGAGAATTAGTCTGTTCCAACACTTCAATTCACTGTGCGAAGTGAATGGAGTGTTGCTTCACTTTCTAAATGCTGTACTTTCAGAGAAAATCACTTTTGTTTGAAAGTGCCTTAAGCAACTTTCACATAGTCACAAGCAACTCACATGCATTTCTCTGAAAGAGAAGCCTTCTCTTCCAACACTTAAATTCACTGTGCGAAGTGAATGGAGTGTTGCTTCACTTTCTAAATGCTGTCCTTTCAGAGAAAATCACTTTCCTTTGAAAGTGCCTTAAGCTACTTTCAAGCATTCACAAAAAACTCACATGCGTTTCTCTGAAAGAGAAGCAGTCTGTTCCAACACTTCAATTCACTGTGCGAAGTGAATGGAGTGTTGCTTCACTTTCTAAATGCTGTACTTTCAGAGAAAATCACTTTCCTTTTAAAGTGCCTTAAACTACTTTCAAGCAATCACAAAAAACTCACATGCGTTTCTCTGAAACAGAAGCAGTCTCTTCCAACACTTCAATTCACTGTGCGAAGTGAATGGAGTGTTGCTTCACTTTCTAAATGCTGTCCTTTCAGAGAAAATCACTTTCCTTTGAAAGTGCCTTAAGGTACTTACAAGCATTAGGATGAAACTCACATGCGTTTCTCTGAAAGAGAAGCAGTCTGTTCCAAAACTTCAATTCAGTGTGCGAAGTGAATGGAGTGTTGCTTCACTTTCTAAATGCTGTCCTTTCAGAGAAAATCACTTTTGTTTGAAAGTGCCTTAAGAAACTTTCAAACATTCTCAAGAAACTCACATGCATTTCTCTGAAAGCGAAACCTTCTCTTCCAACACTTTAATTCACTGTGCGAAGTGAATGGAGTGTTGCTTCACTTTCTAAATGCTTTCCTTTCAGAGAAATCACTTTCCTTTGAAAGTGCCTTAAGCAACTTGCAAGCATTCACAAGAAACACTAATGCGTTTCTATGAATGAGAAGCACTCTGTTCCAACACTTCAATTCACTGCACGAAGGGAATGGAGTGTTGCTTCACTTTCTAAATGCTGTCCTTTCAGAGAAAATCACTTTCTTTTGAAAGTGCCTTAAGCTACTTACAAGCATTCACCAGAAACTCACATGCGCTTCTCTGAAAGAGAAGCAGTCTGTTCCACCACTTCAATTCACTGTGCGAAGTGAATGGAGTGTTGCTTCACTTTCTAAATGCTGTCCTTTCAGAGAAAATCACTTTCCTTTGTAAGTGCCTTAAGTTACTTGCAAGCATTAGGAAGAAACTCACATGCGTTTCTCTGAAAGAGAAGCAGTCTGTTCCAACACTTCAATTCACTGTGCGAAGTGAATGGAGTGTTGCTTCACTTTCTAAATGCTGTACTTTCAGAGAAAATCACTTTCCTTTGAAAGTGCCTTAAACTACTTTCAAGCAATCACAAAAAACTCACATGCGTTTCTCAGAAAGAGAAGCAGTCCGTTCCAACACTTCAATTCACTGTGCGAAGTGAATGGAGTGTTGCTTCACTTTCTAAATGCTGTCCTTTCAGAGAAAATCACTTTCCTTTGAAAGTGCCTTAAGGTACTTACAAGCATTAGGATGAAACTCACATGCGTTTCTCTGAAAGAGAAGCAGTCTGTTCCAATACTTCAATTCAGTGTGCGAAGTGAATGGAGTATTGCTTCACTTTCTAAATGCTGTCCTTTCAGAGAAAATCACTTTCCTTTGAAAGTGCCTTAAGTTACTTGCAAGCATTAGGAAGAAACTCACATGCGTTTCTCTGAAAGAGAAGCAGTCTGTTCCAACACTTCAATTCACTGTGCGAAGTGAATGGAGTGTTGCTTCACTTTCTAAATGCTGTACTTTAAGAGAAAATCACTTTCCTTTGAAAGTGCCTTAAACTACTTTCAAGCAATCACAAAAAACTCACATGCGTTTCTCTGAAACAGAAGCAGTCTGTTCCAACACTTCAATTCACTGTGCGAAGTGAATGGAGTGTTGCTTCACTTTCTAAATGCTGTCCTTTCAGAGAAAATCACTTTCCTTTGAAAGTGCCTTAAGGTACTTACAAGCATTAGGATGAAACTCACATGCGTTTCTCTGAAAGAGAAGCAGTCTGTTCCAACACTTCAATTCACTGTGCGAAGTGAATGGAGTGTTGCTTCACTTTCTAAATGCTGTCCTTTCAGAGAAAATCACTTTTGTTTTAAAGTGCCTTAAGAAACTTTCAAGCATTCACAAGAAACTCACATGCATTTCTCTGAAAGAGAAACCTTCTCTTCCAACACTTCAATTCACTGTGCGAAGTGAATGGAGTGTTTCTTCACTTTCTAAATGCTGTCCCTTTAGAGAAAATCACTTACTTTTGAAAGTGCCTTAAACTACTTACAAGCATTCAGCAGAAACTCACATGCATTTCTCTGAAAGAGAAGCAGTCTGTTCCAACACTTCAATTCACTGTGCGAAGTGAATGGAGTGTTGCTTCACTTTCTAAATTCTTTCCTTTCAGAGAAAATCACTTTCCTTTGAAAGTGCCTTAAGCAACTTGCAAGCATTCACAAGAAACACTAATGCGTTTCTATGAAAGAGAAGCACTCTGTTCCAACACTTCAATTCACTGCACGAAGGGAATCGAGTCTTGCTTCACTTTCTAAATGCTGTCCTTTCAGAGAAAATCACTTTCCTTTGAAAGTGCCTTAAGTTACTTGCAAGCATTAGGAAGAAACTCACATGTGTTTCTCTGAAAGAGAAGCAGTCTGTTCCAACACTTCAATTCACTGTGCGAAGTGAATGGAGTGTTGCTTCACTTTCTAAATGCTGTACTTTCAGAGAAAATCACTTTCCTTTGAAAGTGCCTTAAACTACTTTCAAGCAATCACAAAAAACACACATGAGTTTCTCTGAAACAGAAGCAGTCTCTTCTAACACTTCAATTCACTGTGCGAAGTGAATGGAGTGTTGCTTCACATTCTAAATGCTGTCCTTTCAGAGAAAATCACTTTCCTTTGAAACTGCCTTAATCTACTTACATGCATTCAGAAGAAACTCACATCTGTTTCTCTGAAAGAGATGGAGTCTGTTCCAACACTTCAATTCACTGTGCGAAGTGAATGGAGTGTTGCTTCACTTTCTAAATGCTGTCCTTTCAGAGAAAATCTCTTTCCTTTGAAAGAGCCTTAAGCTACTTACAAACATTCAACAGAAACTCACATGCATTTCTCTGAAAGAGAAGCAATCTCTTTCAACACTTCAATTCTCTGCGCAAAGTGAATGGAGTGTTGCTTCACCTTCTCAATGCTGTTCTTTCAGAGAAAATCACTTTCCTTTGAAAGTGCCTTAAGCTACTTACAAGCATTCAACAGAAACTCACATGCATTTCTCTGAAGGAGAAGCAGTCTGTTCCAACACTTCAATTCACTGTGCGAAGTGAATGGAGTATTGCTTCACTTTCTAAATTCTTTCCTTTCAGAGAAAATCACTTTCCTTTTAAAGTGCCTTAAGTTACTTGCAAGCATTAGGAAGAAACTCACATGCGTTTCTCTGAAAGAGAAGCAGTCTGTTCCAACACTTCAATTCACAGTGCGAAGTGAATGGAGTGTTGCTGCACTATCTAAATGCTTTCCTTTCAGAGAAAATCACTTTCCTTTGAAAATGCCTTAATCTACTTACAAGCATTCAGAAGAAACTTACATCTGTTTCTCTGAAAGAGAAGGAGTCTGTTCCAACACTTCAATTCACTGTGCGAAGTGAATGGAGTGTTGCTTCACTTTCTAAATGCTGTCCTTTCAGAGAAAATCACTTTCCTTTTAAAGTGCCTTAAGCTACTTACAAGCATTAGGAAGAAACTCACATGCGTTTCTCTGAAAGAGAAGCAGTCTGTTCCAACACTTCAATTCACTGTGCGAAGTGAATGGAGTGTTGCTTCACTTTCTAAATGCTGTACTTTCAGAGAAAATCACTTTCCTTTGAAAGTGCCTTAAACTACTTTCAAGCAATCACAAAAAACTCACATGCGTTTCTCAGAAAGAGAAGCAGTCCGTTTCAACACTTCAATTCACTGTGCGAAGTGAATGGAGTGTTGCTTCACTTTCTAAATGCTGTCCTTTCAGAGAAAATCACTTTCCTTTGAAAGTGCCTTAAACTACTTTCAAGCATACACAGGAAACACACATGGGTTTCTCTGAAATAGAAGCAGTCTGTTCCAACACTTCAATTCAGTGTGCGAAGTGAATGGAGTGTTGCTCCACTTTCTAAATTTTGTCCTTTCAGAGAAAATCACTTTCTTTTGAAAGTTCCTTAAGCTACGTAAAAGCATTCAACAGAAACTCACATGCATTTCTCTGAAAGTGAAGCAGTCTGTTCCAACACCTTAATTCTCTGTGCGAAGTGAATGGAGGGGTGCTTCACTTTCTAAATGATGTCCTTTCAGAGAAAATCACTTTCCTTTGAAAGTGCCTTAAGCAACTTGCAAGCATTCACAAGAAACACTAATGGGTTTCTATGAAAGAGAAGCACTCTGTTCCAACACTTCAATTCACTGAACGAAGGGAATGGAGTGTTGCTTCACTTTCTAAATGCTGTCCTTTCCGAGAAAATCACTTTCCTTTGAAAGTGCCTTAAGCTACATACAAGCATTAACAAGAAACACTTATGCGTTTCTATGAAAGGGAAGCAGTCTGTTCCAACACTTCAATTCACTGCACGAAGGGAATGGAGGGTTGCTTTACTTTCTAAATGCTGTCCATTCAGAGAAAATCAATTCTGTTTGAAAGAGCTTGTAAGCTACTTACAAGCATTCAACAGAAACTCACATGCATTTCTCTGAAAGAGAAGCAGTCTGTTCCAACACTTCAATTCAGTGCACGAAGGGAATGGAGTGTTGCTTCACTTTCTAAATGCTGTCCTTTCAGAGAAAATCACTTTCCTTTGAAAGTGCCTTAAACTACTTTCAAGCAATCACAAAAAACACACATGCGTTTCTCTGAAACAGAAGCAGTCTCTTCCAACACTTCAATTCACTGTGCGAAGTGAATGGAGTGTTGCTTCACATTCTAAATGCTGTCCTCTCAGAGAAAATCACTTTCCTTTGAAACTCCCTTAATCTACGTACATGCATTCAGAAGAAACTCACATCTGTTTCTCTGAAAGAGAAGGAGTCTGTTTCAACACTTCAATTCACTGTGCGAAGTGAATGGAGTATTGCTTCACTTTCTAAATGCTGTCCTTTCAGAGAAAATCACTTTCCTTTGAAAGAGCCTTAAGCTACTTACAAACATTCAACAGAAACTCACATGCATTTCTCTGAAAGAGAAGCAATCTCTTTCAACACTTCAATTCTCTGTGCGAAGTGAATGGAGTGTTGCTTCACCTTCTCAATGCTGTTCTTTCAGAGAAAATCACTTTCCTTTGAAAGTGCCTTAAGCTGCTTACAAGCATTCAACAGAAACTCACATGCATTTCTCTGAATGAGAAGCAGTCTGTTCCAACACTTCAATTCACTCTGCGAAGTGAATGGAGTGTTGCTTCATTTTCTAAATTCTTTCCTTTCAGAGAAAATCACTTTCCTTTGAAAGTGCCTTAAGCAACTTGCAAGCATTCACAAGAAACACTAATGCGTTTCTATGAAGGAGAAGCACTCTGTTCCAACACTTCAATTCACTGCACGAAGAAAATAGAGTGTTGCTTCACTTTCTAAATGCTGTCCTTTCCGAGAAAATCACTTTCCTTTGAAAGTGCCTTAAGCTACATACAAGCATTCACAAGAAACACTTATGCGTTTCTATGAAAGAGAAGCAGTCTGTTTCAACACTTCAATTCACTGCACGAAGGGAATGGAGTGTTGCTTTACTTTCTAAATGCTGTCCTTTCAGAGAAAATCAATTCTGTTTGAAAGAGCTTGTAAGCTAATTACAAGCATTCAAGAGAAACTCACATGCATTTCTCTGAAAGAGAAGCAGTCTGTTCCAACACTTCAATTCACTGCACGAAGGGAATGGAGTGTTTCTTCACTTTCTAAATGCTGTCCTTTCAAAGAAAATTACTTTCCTTTGAAAGTGCCTTAAGCTACTTACAAGCATTCAACAGAAACTCCAATGCATTTCTCTGAAAGAGAAGCAGTCTCTTCCAACAATTCAATTCACTGTGCAAAGTGAATGGAGTGTTGCTTCACCTTCTCAATGCTGTTCTTTCAGAGAAAATCACTTTCCGTTGAAAGTGCCTTAAGCTACTTACAAGCATTCACCAGAAACTCACATGCATTTCTCGGAAAGAGAAGCAGTCTGTTCCAACACTTCAGTTCACTGTGCGAAGTGAATGGAGTGTTGCTTCACTTTCTAAATTCTGTCCTTTCAGAGACAATCACTTTCCTTTGAAAGTGCCTTAAACAAATTTCAAGCATTCACAAAAAACTCACATGCGTTTCTCTGAAAGAGAATTAGTCTGTTCCAACACTTCAATTCACTGTGCGAAGTGAATGGAGTGTTGCTTCACTTTCTAAATGCTGTACTTTCAGAGAAAATCACTTTTGTTTGAAAGTGCCTTAAGCAACTTTCACATAGTCACAAGCAACTCACATGCATTTCTCTGAAAGAGAAGCCTTCTCTTCCAACACTTAAATTCACTGTGCGAAGTGAATGGAGTGTTGCTTCACTTTCTAAATGCTGTCCTTTCAGAGAAAATCACTTTCCTTTGAAAGTGCCTTAAGCTACTTTCAAGCATTCACAAAAAACTCACATGCGTTTCTCTGAAAGAGAAGCAGTCTGTTCCAACACTTCAATTCACTGTGCGAAGTGAATGGAGTGTTGCTTCACTTTCTAAATGCTGTACTTTCAGAGAAAATCACTTTCCTTTTAAAGTGCCTTAAACTACTTTCAAGCAATCACAAAAAACTCACATGCGTTTCTCTGAAACAGAAGCAGTCTCTTCCAACACTTCAATTCACTGTGCGAAGTGAATGGAGTGTTGCTTCACTTTCTAAATGCTGTCCTTTCAGAGAAAATCACTTTCCTTTGAAAGTGCCTTAAGGTACTTACAAGCATTAGGATGAAACTCACATGCGTTTCTCTGAAAGAGAAGCAGTCTGTTCCAAAACTTCAATTCAGTGTGCGAAGTGAATGGAGTGTTGCTTCACTTTCTAAATGCTGTCCTTTCAGAGAAAATCACTTTTGTTTGAAAGTGCCTTAAGAAACTTTCAAACATTCTCAAGAAACTCACATGCATTTCTCTGAAAGCGAAACCTTCTCTTCCAACACTTTAATTCACTGTGCGAAGTGAATGGAGTGTTGCTTCACTTTCTAAATGCTTTCCTTTCAGAGAAATCACTTTCCTTTGAAAGTGCCTTAAGCAACTTGCAAGCATTCACAAGAAACACTAATGCGTTTCTATGAATGAGAAGCACTCTGTTCCAACACTTCAATTCACTGCACGAAGGGAATGGAGTGTTGCTTCACTTTCTAAATGCTGTCCTTTCAGAGAAAATCACTTTCTTTTGAAAGTGCCTTAAGCTACTTACAAGCATTCACCAGAAACTCACATGCGCTTCTCTGAAAGAGAAGCAGTCTGTTCCACCACTTCAATTCACTGTGCGAAGTGAATGGAGTGTTGCTTCACTTTCTAAATGCTGTCCTTTCAGAGAAAATCACTTTCCTTTGTAAGTGCCTTAAGTTACTTGCAAGCATTAGGAAGAAACTCACATGCGTTTCTCTGAAAGAGAAGCAGTCTGTTCCAACACTTCAATTCACTGTGCGAAGTGAATGGAGTGTTGCTTCACTTTCTAAATGCTGTACTTTCAGAGAAAATCACTTTCCTTTGAAAGTGCCTTAAACTACTTTCAAGCAATCACAAAAAACTCACATGCGTTTCTCAGAAAGAGAAGCAGTCCGTTCCAACACTTCAATTCACTGTGCGAAGTGAATGGAGTGTTGCTTCACTTTCTAAATGCTGTCCTTTCAGAGAAAATCACTTTCCTTTGAAAGTGCCTTAAGGTACTTACAAGCATTAGGATGAAACTCACATGCGTTTCTCTGAAAGAGAAGCAGTCTGTTCCAATACTTCAATTCAGTGTGCGAAGTGAATGGAGTATTGCTTCACTTTCTAAATGCTGTCCTTTCAGAGAAAATCACTTTCCTTTGAAAGTGCCTTAAGTTACTTGCAAGCATTAGGAAGAAACTCACATGCGTTTCTCTGAAAGAGAAGCAGTCTGTTCCAACACTTCAATTCACTGTGCGAAGTGAATGGAGTGTTGCTTCACTTTCTAAATGCTGTACTTTAAGAGAAAATCACTTTCCTTTGAAAGTGCCTTAAACTACTTTCAAGCAATCACAAAAAACTCACATGCGTTTCTCTGAAACAGAAGCAGTCTGTTCCAACACTTCAATTCACTGTGCGAAGTGAATGGAGTGTTGCTTCACTTTCTAAATGCTGTCCTTTCAGAGAAAATCACTTTCCTTTGAAAGTGCCTTAAGGTACTTACAAGCATTAGGATGAAACTCACATGCGTTTCTCTGAAAGAGAAGCAGTCTGTTCCAACACTTCAATTCACTGTGCGAAGTGAATGGAGTGTTGCTTCACTTTCTAAATGCTGTCCTTTCAGAGAAAATCACTTTTGTTTTAAAGTGCCTTAAGAAACTTTCAAGCATTCACAAGAAACTCACATGCATTTCTCTGAAAGAGAAACCTTCTCTTCCAACACTTCAATTCACTGTGCGAAGTGAATGGAGTGTTTCTTCACTTTCTAAATGCTGTCCCTTTAGAGAAAATCACTTACTTTTGAAAGTGCCTTAAACTACTTACAAGCATTCAGCAGAAACTCACATGCATTTCTCTGAAAGAGAAGCAGTCTGTTCCAACACTTCAATTCACTGTGCGAAGTGAATGGAGTGTTGCTTCACTTTCTAAATTCTTTCCTTTCAGAGAAAATCACTTTCCTTTGAAAGTGCCTTAAGCAACTTGCAAGCATTCACAAGAAACACTAATGCGTTTCTATGAAAGAGAAGCACTCTGTTCCAACACTTCAATTCACTGCACGAAGGGAATCGAGTCTTGCTTCACTTTCTAAATGCTGTCCTTTCAGAGAAAATCACTTTCCTTTGAAAGTGCCTTAAGTTACTTGCAAGCATTAGGAAGAAACTCACATGTGTTTCTCTGAAAGAGAAGCAGTCTGTTCCAACACTTCAATTCACTGTGCGAAGTGAATGGAGTGTTGCTTCACTTTCTAAATGCTGTACTTTCAGAGAAAATCACTTTCCTTTGAAAGTGCCTTAAACTACTTTCAAGCAATCACAAAAAACACACATGAGTTTCTCTGAAACAGAAGCAGTCTCTTCTAACACTTCAATTCACTGTGCGAAGTGAATGGAGTGTTGCTTCACATTCTAAATGCTGTCCTTTCAGAGAAAATCACTTTCCTTTGAAACTGCCTTAATCTACTTACATGCATTCAGAAGAAACTCACATCTGTTTCTCTGAAAGAGATGGAGTCTGTTCCAACACTTCAATTCACTGTGCGAAGTGAATGGAGTGTTGCTTCACTTTCTAAATGCTGTCCTTTCAGAGAAAATCTCTTTCCTTTGAAAGAGCCTTAAGCTACTTACAAACATTCAACAGAAACTCACATGCATTTCTCTGAAAGAGAAGCAATCTCTTTCAACACTTCAATTCTCTGCGCAAAGTGAATGGAGTGTTGCTTCACCTTCTCAATGCTGTTCTTTCAGAGAAAATCACTTTCCTTTGAAAGTGCCTTAAGCTACTTACAAGCATTCAACAGAAACTCACATGCATTTCTCTGAAGGAGAAGCAGTCTGTTCCAACACTTCAATTCACTGTGCGAAGTGAATGGAGTATTGCTTCACTTTCTAAATTCTTTCCTTTCAGAGAAAATCACTTTCCTTTTAAAGTGCCTTAAGTTACTTGCAAGCATTAGGAAGAAACTCACATGCGTTTCTCTGAAAGAGAAGCAGTCTGTTCCAACACTTCAATTCACAGTGCGAAGTGAATGGAGTGTTGCTGCACTATCTAAATGCTTTCCTTTCAGAGAAAATCACTTTCCTTTGAAAATGCCTTAATCTACTTACAAGCATTCAGAAGAAACTTACATCTGTTTCTCTGAAAGAGAAGGAGTCTGTTCCAACACTTCAATTCACTGTGCGAAGTGAATGGAGTGTTGCTTCACTTTCTAAATGCTGTCCTTTCAGAGAAAATCACTTTCCTTTTAAAGTGCCTTAAGCTACTTACAAGCATTAGGAAGAAACTCACATGCGTTTCTCTGAAAGAGAAGCAGTCTGTTCCAACACTTCAATTCACTGTGCGAAGTGAATGGAGTGTTGCTTCACTTTCTAAATGCTGTACTTTCAGAGAAAATCACTTTCCTTTGAAAGTGCCTTAAACTACTTTCAAGCAATCACAAAAAACTCACATGCGTTTCTCAGAAAGAGAAGCAGTCCGTTTCAACACTTCAATTCACTGTGCGAAGTGAATGGAGTGTTGCTTCACTTTCTAAATGCTGTCCTTTCAGAGAAAATCACTTTCCTTTGAAAGTGCCTTAAGGTACTTACAAGCATTAGGATGAAACTCACATGCGTTTCTCTGAAAGAGAAGCAGTCTGTTCCAATACTTCAATTCAGTGTGCGAAGTGAATGGAGTATTGCTTCACTTTCTAAATGCTGTCCTTTCAGAGAAAATCACTTTCCTTTGAAAGTGCCTTAAGTTACTTGCAAGCATTAGGAAGAAACTCACATGCGTTTTTCTGAAAGAGAAGCAGTCTGTTCCAACACTTCAATTCACTGTGCGAAGTGAATGGAGTGTTGCTTCACTTTCTAAATGCTGTACTTTAAGAGAAAATCACTTTCCTTTGAAAGTGCCTTAATCTACTTTCAAGCAATCACAAAAAACTCACATGCGTTTCTCTGAAAGAGAAGCAGTCTGTTCGAACACTTCAATTCACTGTGCGAAGTGAATGGAGTGTTGCTTCACTTTCTAAATGCTGTCCTTTCAGAGAAAATCACTTTTGTTTTAAAGTGCCTTAAGAAACTTTCAAGCATTCACAAGAAACTCACATGCATTTCTCTGAAAGAGAAACCTTCTCTTCCAACACTTCAATTTACTGTGCGAAGTGAATGGAGTGTTTCTTCACTTTCTAAATGCTGTCCTTTTAGAGAAAATCACTTTCTTTTGAAAGTTCCTTAAGCTACTTACAAGCATTCAACAGAAACTCACATGCATTTCTCTGAAAGAGAAGCAGTCTTTTCCAACACTTCAATTCACTGTGCGAAGTGAATGGAGTGTTGCTTCACTTTCTAAATTCTTTCCTTTCAGTGAAAATCACTTTCCTTTGAAAGTGCCTTAAGCAACTTGCAAGCATTCACAAGAAACACTAATGTGTTTCTATGAAAGAGAAGCACTCTGTTCCAACACTTCAATTCACTGCATGAAGGGAATCCAGTCTTGCTTCACTTTCTAAATGCTGTCCTTTCAGAGAAAATCACTTTCCTTTGAAAGTGCCTTAAGTTACTTGCAAGCATTAGGAAGAAACTCACATGTGTTTCTCTGAAAGAGAAGCAGTCTGTTCCAACACTTCAATTCACTGTGCGAAGTGAATGGAGTGTTGCTTCACTTTCTAAATGCTGTACTTTCAGAGAAAATCACTTTCCTTTGAAAGTGCCTTAAACTACTTTCAAGCAATCACAAAAAACACACATGAGTTTCTCTGAAACAGAAGCAGTCTCTTCTAACACTTCAATTCACTGTGCGAAGTGAATGGAGTGTTGCTTCACATTCTAAATGCTGTCCTTTCAGAGAAAATCACTTTCCTTTGAAACTGCCTTAATCTACTTACATGCATTCAGAAGAAACTCACATCTGTTTCTCTGAAAGAGATGGAGTCTGTTCCAACACTTCAATTCACTGTGCGAAGTGAATGGAGTATTGCTTCACTTTCTAAATGCTGTCCTTTCAGAGAAAATCTCTTTCCTTTGAAAGAGCCTTAAGCTATTTACAAACATTCAACAGAAACTCACATGCATTTCTCTGAAAGAGAAGCAATCTCTTTCAACACTTCAATTCTCTGCGCAAAGTGAATGGAGTGTTGCTTCACCTTCTCAATGCTGTTCTTTCAGAGAAAATCACTTTCCTTTGAAAGTGCCTAAAGCTACTTACAAGCATTCAACAGAAACTCACATGCATTTCTCTGAAGGAGAAGCAGTCTGTTCCAACACTTCAATTCACTGTGCGAAGTGAATGGAGTATTGCTTCACTTTCTAAATTCTTTCCTTTCAGAGAAAATCACTTTCCTTTGAAAGTGCCTTAAGTTACTTGCAAGCATTAGGAAGAAACTCACATGCGTTTCTCTGAAAGAGAAGCAGTCTGTTCCAACACTTCAATTCACTGTGCGAACTGAATGGAGTGTTGCTGCACTATCTAAATGCTTTCCTTTCAGAGAAAATCACTTTCCTTTGAAAATGCCTTAATCTACTTACAAGCATTCAGAAGAAACTTACATCTGTTTCTCTGAAAGAGAAGGAGTCTGTTCCAACACTTCAATTCACTGTGCGAAGTGAATGGAGTGTTGCTTCACTTTCTAAATGCTGTCCTTTCAGAGAAAATCACTTTCCTTTTAAAGTGCCTTAAGCTACTTACAAGCATTAGGAAGAAACTCACATGCGTTTCTCTGAAAGAGAAGCAGTCTGTTCCAACACTTCAATTCACTGTGCGAAGTGAATGGAGTGTTGCTTCACTTTCTAAATGCTGTCCTTTCAGAGAAAATCACTTTCCTTTGAAAGTGCCTTAAGGTACTTACAAGCATTAGGATGGAACTCACATGCGTTTCTCTGAAAGAGAAGCAGTCTATTCCAATACTTCAATTCAGTGTGCGAAGTGAATGGAGTATTGCTTCACTTTCTAAATGCTGTCCTTTCAGAGAAAATCACTTTCCTTTGAAAGTGCCTTAAGTTACTTGCAAGCATTAGGAAGAAACTCACATGCGTTTCTCTGAAAGAGAAGCAGTCTGTTCCAACACTTCAATTCACTGTGCGAAGTGAATGGAGTGTTGCTTCACTTTCTAAATGCTGTACTTTAAGAGAAAATCACTTTCCTTTGAAAGTGCCTTAATCTACTTTCAAGCAATCACAAAAAACTCACATGCGTTTCTCTGAAACAGAAGCAGTCTCTTCAAACACTTCAATTCACTTTGCGAAGTGAATGGAGTGTTGCTTCACTTTCTAAATGCTGTCCTTTCAGAGAAAATCACTTTCCTTTGAAAGTGCCTTAAGGTACTTACAAGCATTAGGATGAAACTCACATGCGTTTCTCTGAAAGAGAAGCAGTCTGTTCGAACACTTCAATTCACTGTGCGAAGTGAATGGAGTGTTGCCTCACTTTCTAAATGCTGTCCTTTCAGAGAAAATCACTTTTGTTTTAAAGTGCCTTAAGAAACTTTCAAGCATTCACAAGAAACTCACATGCATTTCTCTGAAAGAGAAACCTTCTCTTCCAACACTTCAATTTACTGTGCGAAGTGAATGGAGTGTTTCTTCACTTTCTAAATGCTGTCCTTTTAGAGAAAATCACTTTCTTTTGAAAGTTCCTTAAGCTACTTACAAGCATTCAACAGAAACTCACATGCATTTCTCTGAAAGAGAAGCAGTCTTTTCCAACACTTCAATTCACTGTGCGAAGTGAATGGAGTGTTGCTTCACTTTCTAAATTCTTTCCTTTCAGTGAAAATCACTTTCCTTTGAAAGTGCCTTAAGCAACTTGCAAGCATTCACAAGAAACACTAATGCGTTTCTATGAAAGAGAAGCACTCTGTTCCAACACTTCAATTCACTGCATGAAGGGAATCCAGTCTTGCTTCACTTTCTAAATGCTGTCCTTTCAGAGAAAATCACTTTCCTTTGAAAGTGCCTTAAGTTACTTGCAAGCATTAGGAAGAAACTCACATGTGTTTCTCTGAAAGAGAAGCAGTCTGTTCCAACACTTCAATTCACTGTGCGAAGTGAATGGAATGTTGCTTCACTTTCTAAATGCTGTACTTTCAGAGAAAATCACTTTCCTTTGAAAGTGCCTTAAACTACTTTCAAGCAATCACAAAAAACACACATGCGTTTCTCTGAAACAGAAGCAGTCTCTTCTAACACTTCAATTCACTGTGCGAAATGAATGGAGTGTTGCTTCACATTCTAAATGCTGTCCTTTCAGAGAAAATCACTTTCCTTTGAAACTGCCTTAATCTACTTACATGCATTGAGAAGAAACTCACATCTGTTTCTCTGAAAGAGATGGAGTCTGTTCCAACACTTCAATTCACTGTGCGAAGTGAATGGAGTATTGCTTCACTTTCTAAATGCTGTCCTTTCTGAGAAAATCTCTTTCCTTTGAAAGAGCCTTAAGCTATTTACAAACATTCAACAGAAACTCACATGCATTTCTCTGAAAGAGAAGCAATCTCTTTCAACACTTCAATTCTCTGCGCAAAGTGAATGGAGTGTTGCTTCACCTTCTCAATGCTGTTCTTTCAGAGAAAATCACTTTCCTTTGAAAGTGCCTAAAGCTACTTACAAGCATTCAACAGAAACTCACATGCATTTCTCTGAAGGAGAAGCAGTCTGTTCCAACACTTCAATTCACTGTGCGAAGTGAATGGAGTATTGCTTCACTTTCTAAATTCTTTCCTTTCAGAGAAAATCACTTTCCTTTGAAAGTGCCTTAAGTTACTTGCAAGCATTAGGAAGAAACTCACATGCGTTTCTCTGAAAGAGAAGCAGTCTGTTCCAACACTTCAATTCACTGTGCGAACTGAATGGAGTGTTGCTGCACTATCTAAATGCTTTCCTTTCAGAGAAAATCACTTTCCTTTGAAAATGCCTTAATCTACTTACAAGCATTCAGAAGAAACTTACATCTGTTTCTCTGAAAGAGAAGGAGTCTGTTCCAACACTTCAATTCACTGTGCGAAGTGAATGGAGTGTTGCTTCACTTTCTAAATGCTGTCCTTTCAGAGAAAATCACTTTCCTTTTAAAGTGCCTTAAGCTACTTACAAGCATTAGGAAGAAACTCACATGCGTTTCTCTGAAAGAGAAGCAGTCTGTTCCAACACTTCAATTCACTGTGCGAAGTGAATGGAGTGTTGCTTCACTTTCTAAATGCTGTCCTTTCAGAGAAAATCACTTTCCTTTGAAAGTGCCTTAAGGTACTTACAAGCATTAGGATGGAACTCACATGCGTTTCTCTGAAAGAGAAGCAGTCTATTCCAATACTTCAATTCAGTGTGCGAAGTGAATGGAGTATTGCTTCACTTTCTAAATGCTGTCCTTTCAGAGAAAATCACTTTCCTTTGAAAGTGCCTTAAGTTACTTGCAAGCATTAGGAAGAAACTCACATGCGTTTCTCTGAAAGAGAAGCAGTCTGTTCCAACACTTCAATTCACTGTGCGAAGTGAATGGAGTGTTGCTTCACTTTCTAAATGCTGTACTTTAAGAGAAAATCACTTTCCTTTGAAAGTGCCTTAATCTACTTTCAAGCAATCACAAAAAACTCACATGCGTTTCTCTGAAACAGAAGCAGTCTCTTCAAACACTTCAATTCACTTTGCGAAGTGAATGGAGTGTTGCTTCACTTTCTAAATGCTGTCCTTTCAGAGAAAATCACTTTCCTTTGAAAGTGCCTTAAGGTACTTACAAGCATTAGGATGAAACTCACATGCGTTTCTCTGAAAGAGAAGCAGTCTGTTCGAACACTTCAATTCACTGTGCGAAGTGAATGGAGTGTTGCTTCACTTTCTAAATGCTGTCCTTTCAGAGAAAATCACTTTTGTTTTAAAGTGCCTTAAGAAACTTTCAAGCATTCACAAGAAACTCACATGCATTTCTCTGAAAGAGAAACCTTCTCTTCCAACACTTCAATTTACTGTGCGAAGTGAATGGAGTGTTTCTTCACTTTCTAAATGCTGTCCTTTTAGAGAAAATCACTTTCTTTTGAAAGTTCCTTAAGCTACTTACAAGCATTCAACAGAAACTCACATGCATTTCTCTGAAAGAGAAGCAGTCTTTTCCAACACTTCAATTCACTGTGCGAAGTGAATGGAGTGTTGCTTCACTTTCTAAATTCTTTCCTTTCAGTGAAAATCACTTTCCTTTGAAAGTGCCTTAAGCAACTTGCAAGCATTCACAAGAAACACTAATGCGTTTCTATGAAAGAGAAGCACTCTGTTCCAACACTTCAATTCACTGCATGAAGGGAATCCAGTCTTGCTTCACTTTCTAAATGCTGTCCTTTCAGAGAAAATCACTTTCCTTTGAAAGTGCCTTAAGTTACTTGCAAGCATTAGGAAGAAACTCACATGTGTTTCTCTGAAAGAGAAGCAGTCTGTTCCAACACTTCAATTCACTGTGCGAAGTGAATGGAATGTTGCTTCACTTTCTAAATGCTGTACTTTCAGAGAAAATCACTTTCCTTTGAAAGTGCCTTAAACTACTTTCAAGCAATCACAAAAAACACACATGCGTTTCTCTGAAACAGAAGCAGTCTCTTCTAACACTTCAATTCACTGTGCGAAATGAATGGAGTGTTGCTTCACATTCTAAATGCTGTCCTTTCAGAGAAAATCACTTTCCTTTGAAACTGCCTTAATCTACTTACATGCATTGAGAAGAAACTCACATCTGTTTCTCTGAAAGAGATGGAGTCTGTTCCAACACTTCAATTCACTGTGCGAAGTGAATGGAGTATTGCTTCACTTTCTAAATGCTGTCCTTTCTGAGAAAATCTCTTTCCTTTGAAAGAGCCTTAAGCTACTTACAAACATTCAACAGAAAATCACATGCATTTCTCTGAAAGAGAAGCAATCTCTTTCAACACTTCAATTCTCTGTGCAAAGTGAATGGAGTGTTGCTTCACCTTCTCAATGCTTTTCTTTCAGAGAAAATCACTTTCCTTTGAAAGTGCCTTAAGCTACTTACAAGCATTCAACAGAAACTCACATGCATTTCTCTGAAAGAGAAGCAGTCTGTTCCAACACTTCAATTCACTGTGCGAAGTGAATGGAGTATTGCTTCACTTTCTAAATTCTTTCCTTTCAGAGAAAATCACTTTCCTTTGAAAGTGCCTTAAGTTACTTGCAAGCATTAGGAAGAAACTCACATGAGTTTCTCTGAAAGAGAAGCAGTCTGTTCCAACACTTCAATTCACTGTGCGAAGTGAATGGAGTGTTGCTGCACTATCTAAATGCTGTACTTTCAGAGAAAATCACTTTTGTTTGAAAGTGCCTTAAGCAACTTTCACACATTCACAAGAAACTCACATGCATTTCTCTGAAAGAGAAGCCTTCTCTTCCAACACTTCAATTCACTGTGCGAAGTGAATGGAGTGTTGCTTCACTTTCTAAATTCTGTCCTTTCAGAGAAAATCACTTTCCTTTGAAAGTACCTTAAGCTACTTACAAGCATTCAACAGAAACTCACATGCATTTCTCGGAAAGAGAAGCAGTCTGTTCCAACACTTCAATTCACTGTGCGAAGTGAATGGAGTGTTGCTTCACTTTCTAAATTCTGTCCTTTCAGAGACAATCACTTTCCTTTGAAAGTGCCTTAAACTAATTTCAAGCATTCACAAAAACTCACATGCGTTTCTCTGAAAGAGAATTAGTCTGTTCCAACACTTCAATTCACTGTGCGAAGTGAATGGAGTGTTGCTTCACTTTCTAAATGCTGTCCTTTCAGAGAAAATCACTTTCCTTTGAAAGTGCCTTAAGGTACTTACAAGCATTAGGATGAAACTCACATGCGTTTCTCTGAAAGAGAAGCAGTCTGTTCCAAAACTTCAATTCAGTGTGCGAAGTGAATGGAGTGTTGCTTCACTTTCTAAATGCTGTCCTTTCAGAGAAAATCACTTTCCTTTGAAAATGCCTTAATCTACTTACAAGCATTCAGAAGAAACTTACATCTGTTTCTCTGAAAGAGAAGGAGTCTGTTCCAACATTTCAATTCACTGTGCAAAGTGAATGGAGTGTTGCTTCACTTTCTAAATACTGTCCTTTCAGAGAAAATCACTTTCCTTTTAAAGTGCCTTAAGCTACTTACAAGCATTAGGAAGAAACTCACATGCGTTTCTCTGAAAGAGAAGCAGTCTGTTCCAACACTTCAATTCACTGTGCGAAGTGAATGGAGTGTTGCTTCACTTTCTAAATGCTGTCCTTTCAGAGAAAATCACTTTTGTTTGAAAGTGCCTTAAGAAACTTTCAAGCATTCACAAGAAACTCACATGCATTTCTCTGAAAGAGAAACCTTCTCTTCCAACACTTCAACTCACTGTGCGAAGTGAATGGAGTTTTGCTTCACCTTCTAAATGCTTTCCTTTCAGAGAAATCACTTTCCTTTGAAAGTGCCTTAAGCAACTTGCAAGCATTCACAAGAAACAATAATGCGTTTCTATGAATGAGAAGCACTCTGTTCCAACACTTCAATTCACTGCACGAAGGGAATGGAGTGTTGCTTCACTTTCTAAATTCTTTCCTTTCAGTGAAAATCACTTTCCTTTGAAAGTGCCTTAAGCAACTTGCAAGCATTCACAAGAAACACTAATGCGTTTCTATGAAAGAGAAGCACTCTGTTCCAACACTTCAATTCACTGCATGAAGGGAATCCAGTCTTGCTTCACTTTCTAAATGCTGTCCTTTCAGAGAAAATCACTTTCCTTTGAAAGTGCCTTAAGTTACTTGCAAGCATTAGGAAGAAACTCACATGTGTTTCTCTGAAAGAGAAGCAGTCTGTTCCAACACTTCAATTCACTGTGCGAAGTGAATGGAATGTTGCTTCACTTTCTAAATGCTGTACTTTCAGAGAAAATCACTTTCCTTTGAAAGTGCCTTAAACTACTTTCAAGCAATCACAAAAAACACACATGCGTTTCTCTGAAACAGAAGCAGTCTCTTCTAACACTTCAATTCACTGTGCGAAATGAATGGAGTGTTGCTTCACATTCTAAATGCTGTCCTTTCAGAGAAAATCACTTTCCTTTGAAACTGCCTTAATCTACTTACATGCATTGAGAAGAAACTCACATCTGTTTCTCTGAAAGAGATGGAGTCTGTTCCAACACTTCAATTCACTGTGCGAAGTGAATGGAGTATTGCTTCACTTTCTAAATGCTGTCCTTTCAGAGAAAATCTCTTTCCTTTGAAAGAGCCTTAAGCTACTTAC
Source organism: Myodes glareolus (assembly GCF_982192425.1). Classification (NCBI taxonomy): domain Eukaryota; kingdom Metazoa; phylum Chordata; class Mammalia; order Rodentia; family Cricetidae; genus Myodes; species Myodes glareolus. The sequence continues at coordinate 683,565 of NW_028263238.1, forward strand.
AAACATTCAACAGAAAATCACATGCATTTCTCTGAAAGAGAAGCAATCTCTTTCAACACTTCAATTCTCTGTGCAAAGTGAATGGAGTGTTGCTTCACCTTCTCAATGCTTTTCTTTCAGAGAAAATCACTTTCCTTTGAAAGTGCCTTAAGCTACTTACAAGCATTCAACAGAAACTCACATGCATTTCTCTGAAAGAGAAGCAGTCTGTTCCAACACTTCAATTCACTGTGCGAAGTGAATGGAGTATTGCTTCACTTTCTAAATTCTTTCCTTTCAGAGAAAATCACTTTCCTTTGAAAGTGCCTTAAGTTACTTGCAAGCATTAGGAAGAAACTCACATGAGTTTCTCTGAAAGAGAAGCAGTCTGTTCCAACACTTCAATTCACTGTGCGAAGTGAATGGAGTGTTGCTGCACTATCTAAATGCTGTACTTTCAGAGAAAATCACTTTTGTTTGAAAGTGCCTTAAGCAACTTTCACACATTCACAAGAAACTCACATGCATTTCTCTGAAAGAGAAGCCTTCTCTTCCAACACTTCAATTCACTGTGCGAAGTGAATGGAGTGTTGCTTCACTTTCTAAATTCTGTCCTTTCAGAGAAAATCACTTTCCTTTGAAAGTACCTTAAGCTACTTACAAGCATTCAACAGAAACTCACATGCATTTCTCGGAAAGAGAAGCAGTCTGTTCCAACACTTCAATTCACTGTGCGAAGTGAATGGAGTGTTGCTTCACTTTCTAAATTCTGTCCTTTCAGAGACAATCACTTTCCTTTGAAAGTGCCTTAAACTAATTTCGAGCATTCACAAAAACTCACATGCGTTTCTCTGAAAGAGAATTAGTCTGTTCCAACACTTCAATTCACTGTGCGAAGTGAATGGAGTGTTGCTTCACTTTCTAAATGCTGTCCTTTCAGAGAAAATCACTTTCCTTTGAAAGTGCCTTAAGGTACTTACAAGCATTAGGATGAAACTCACATGCGTTTCTCTGAAAGAGAAGCAGTCTGTTCCAAAACTTCAATTCAGTGTGCGAAGTGAATGGAGTGTTGCTTCACTTTCTAAATGCTGTCCTTTCAGAGAAAATCACTTTCCTTTGAAAATGCCTTAATCTACTTACAAGCATTCAGAAGAAACTTACATCTGTTTCTCTGAAAGAGAAGGAGTCTGTTCCAACATTTCAATTCACTGTGCAAAGTGAATGGAGTGTTGCTTCACTTTCTAAATACTGTCCTTTCAGAGAAAATCACTTTCCTTTTAAAGTGCCTTAAGCTACTTACAAGCATTAGGAAGAAACTCACATGCGTTTCTCTGAAAGAGAAGCAGTCTGTTCCAACACTTCAATTCACTGTGCGAAGTGAATGGAGTGTTGCTTCACTTTCTAAATGCTGTCCTTTCAGAGAAAATCACTTTTGTTTGAAAGTGCCTTAAGAAACTTTCAAGCATTCACAAGAAACTCACATGCATTTCTCTGAAAGAGAAAACTTCTCTTCCAACACTTCAACTCACTGTGCGAAGTGAATGGAGTTTTGCTTCACCTTCTAAATGCTTTCCTTTCAGAGAAATCACTTTCCTTTGAAAGTGCCTTAAGCAACTTGCAAGCATTCACAAGAAACAATAATGCGTTTCTATGAATGAGAAGCACTCTGTTCCAACACTTCAATTCACTGCACGAAGGGAATGGAGTGTTGCTTCACTTTCTAAATGCTGTCCTTTCAGAGAAAATCACTTTCTTTTGAAAGTGCCTTAAGCTACTTACAAGCATTCACCAGAAACTCACATGCGCTTCTCTGAAAGAGAAGCAGTCTGTTCCACCACTTCAATTCACTGTGCGAAGTGAATGGAGTGTTGCTTCACTTTCTAAATGCCGTCCTTTCAGAGAAAATCACTTTCCTTTGAAAGTGCCTTAAGTTACTTGCAAGCATTAGGAAGAAACTCACATGCGTTTCTCTGAAAGAGAAGCAGTCTGTTCCAACACTTCAATTCACTGTGCGAAGTGAATGGAGTGTTGCTTCACTTTCTAAATGCTGTACTTTCAGAGAAAATCACTTTCCTTTGAAAGTGCCTTAAACTACTTTCAAGCAATCACAAAAAACTCACATGCCTTTCTCAGAAAGAGAAGCAGTCCGTTCCAACACTTCAATTCACTGTGCGAAGTGAATGGAGGTTTGCTTCACTTTCTAAATGCTGTCCTTTCAGAGAAAATCACTTTCCTTTGAAAGTGCCTTAAGGTACTTACAAGCATTAGGATGAAACTCACATGCGTTTCTCTGAAAGAGAAGCAGTCTGTTCCAATACTTCAATTCAGTGTGCGAAGTGAATGGAGTATTGCTTCACTTTCTAAATGCTGTCCTTTCAGAGAAAATCACTTTCCTTTGAAAGTGCCTTAAGTTACTTGCAAGCATTAGGAAGAAACTCACATGCGTTTCTCTGAAAGAGAAGCAGTTTGTTCCAACACTTCAATTCACTGTGCGAAGTGAATGGAGTGTTGCTTCACTTTCTAAATGCTGTACTTTAAGAGAAAATCACTTTCCTTTGAAAGTGCCTTAAACTACTTTCAAGCAATCACAAAAAACTCACATGCGTTTCTCTGAAACAGAAGCAGTCTCTTCCAACACTTCAATTCACTGTGCGAAGTGAATGGAGTGTTGCTTCACTTTCTAAATGCTGTCCTTTCAGAGAAAATCACTTTCCTTTGAAAGTGCCTTAAGGTACTTACAAGCATTAGGATGAAACTCACATGCGTTTCTCTGAAAGAGAAGCAGTCTGTTCAAACACTTCAATTCACTGTTCGAAGTGAATGGAGTGTTGCTTCACTTTCTAAATGCTGTCCTTTCAGAGAAAATCACTTTTGTTTTAAAGTGCCTTAAGAAACTTTCAAGCATTCACAAGAAACTCACATGCATTTCTCTGAAAGAGAAACCTTCTCTTCCAACACTTCAATTCACTGTGCGAAGTGAATGGAGTGTTTTTTCACTTTCTAAATGCTGTCCTTTTAGAGAAAATCACTTTCTTTTGAAAGTGCCTTAAGCTACTTACAAGCATTCAACAGAAACTCACATGCATTTCTCTGAAAGAGAAGCAGTCTGTTCCAACACTTCAATTCACTGTGCGAAGTGAATGGAGTGTTGCTTCACTTTCTAAATTCTTTCCTTTCAGAGAAAATCACTTTCCTTTGAAAGTGCCTTAAGCAACTTGCAAGCATTCACAAGAAACACTAATGCGTTTCTATGAAAGAGAAGCACTCTGTTCCAACACTTCAATTCACTGCACGAAGGGAATTGAGTCTTGCTTCACTTTCTAAATGCTGTCCTTTCAGAGAAAATCACTTTCCTTTGAAAGTGCCTTAAGTTACTTGCAAGCATTAGGAAGAAACTCACATTTGTTTCTCTGAAAGAGAAGCAGTCTGTTCCAACACTTCAATTCACTGTGCGAAGTGAATGGAGTGTTGCTTCACTTTCTAAATGCTGTACTTTCAGAGAAAATCACTTTCCTTTGAAAGTGCCTTAAACTACTTTCAAGCAATCACAAAAAACACACATGCGTTTCTCTGAAACAGAAGCAGTCTCTTCTAACACTTCAATTCACTGTGCGAAGTGAATGGAGTGTTGCTTCACATTCTAAATGCTGTCCTTTCAGAGAAAATCACTTTCCTTTGAAACTGCCTTAATCTACTTACATGCATTCAGAAGAAACTCACATCTGTTTCTCTGAAAGAGATGGAGTCTGTTGCAACAATTCAATTCACTGTGTGAAGTGAATGGAGTATTGCTTCACTTTCTAAATACTGTCCTTTCAGAGAAAATCTCTTTCCTTTGAAAGAGCCTTAAGCTACTTACAAACATTCAACAGAAACTCACATGCATTTCTCTGAAAGAGAAGCAATCTCTTTCAACACTTCAATTATCTCTGCAAAGTGAATGGAGTGTTGCTTCACCTTCTCAATGCTGTTCTTTCAGAGAAAATCACTTTCCTTTGAAAGTGCCTTAAGCTACTTACAAGCATTCAACAGAAACTCACGTGCATTTCTCTGAAAGAGAAGCAGTCTGTTCCAACACTTCAATTCACTGTGTGAAGTGAATGGAGTATTGCTTCACTTTCTAAATTCTTTCCTTTCAGAGAAAATCACTTTCTTTGAAAGTGCCTTAAGTTACTTGCAAGCATTAGGAAGAAACTCACATGCGTTTCTCTGAAAGAGAAGCAGTCTGTTCCAACACTTCAATTCACTGTGCGAAGTGAATGGAGTGTTGCTGCACTATCTAAATGCTGTCCTTTCAGAGAAAATCACTTTCCTTTGAAAATGCCTTAATCTACTTACAAGCATTCAGAAGAAACTTACATCTGTTTCTCTGAAAGAGAAGGAGTCTGTTCCAACACTTCAATTCACTGTGTGAAGTGAATGGAGTGTTGCTTCACTTTCTAAATGCTGTCCTTTCAGAGAAAATCACTTTCCTTCTAAAGTGCCTTAAGCTACATACAAGCATTAGGAAGAAACTCACATGCGTTTCTCTGAAAGAGAAGCAGTCTGTTCCAACACTTCAATTCACTGTGCGAGTTGAATGGAGTGTTGCTTCACTTTCTAAATGCTGTACTTTCAGAGAAAATCACTTTTGTTTGCAAGTGCCTTAAGAAACTTTCAAGCATTCACAAAGAAACTCACATGCATTTCTCTGAAAGCGAATCCTTCTCTTCCAACACTTCAATTCACTGTGCGAAGTGAATGGAGTGTTGCTTCACTTTCTAAATGCTTTCCTTTCAGAGAAATCACTTTCGTTTGAAAGTGCCTTAAGCAACTTGCAAGCATTCACAAGAAACACTAATGCGTTTCTATGAATGAGAAGCACTCTGTTCCAACACTTCAATTCACTGCACGAAGGGAATGGAGTGTTACTTCACTTTCTAAATGCTGTCCTTTCAGAGAAAATCACTTTCTTTTGAAAGTGCCTTAAGCTACTTCCAAGCATTCACCAGAAACTCACATGCGCTTCTCTGAAAGAGAAGCAGTCTGTTCCACCACTTCAATTCACTGTGCGAAGTGAATGGAGTGTTGCTTCACTTTCTAAATGCCGTCCTTTCAGAGAAAATCACTTTCCTTTGAAAGTGCCTTAAGTTACTTGCAAGCATTAGGAAGAAACTCACATGCGTTTCTCTGAAAGAGAAGCAGTCTGTTCTAACACTTCAATTCACTGTGCGAAGTGAATGGAGTGTTGCTTCACTTTCTAAATGCTGTCCTTTCAGAGAAAATCACTTTCCTTTGAAAGTGCCTTAAGGTACTTACAAGCATTAGGATGAAATTCACATGCGTTTTTCTGAAAGAGAAGCAGTCTGTTCCAATACTTCAATTCAGTGTGTGAAGTGAATGGAGTATTGCTTCACTTTCTAAATGGTGCCCTTCAGAGAAAATCACTTTCCTTTGAAAGTGCCTTAAGTTACTTGCAAGCATTAGGAAGAAACTCACATGCGTTTCCCTCAAAGAGAAGCAGTCTGTTCCAACACTTCAATTCACTGTGCGAAGTGAATGGAGTGTTGCTTCACTTTCTAAATGCTGTACTTTAAGAGAAAATCACTTTCCTTTGAAAGTGCCTTAAACTACTTTCAAGCAATCACAAAAAACTCACATGCGTTTCTCTGAAACAGAAGCAGTCTCTTCCAACACTTCAATTCACTGTGCGAAGTGAATGGAGTGTTGCTTCACTTTCTAAATGCTGTCCTTTCAGAGAAAATCACGTTCCTTTGAAAGTGCCTTAAGGTACTTACAAGCATTAGGATGAAACTCACATGCGTTTCTCTGAAAGAGAAGCAGTCTGTTCCAACACTTCAATTCACTGTGCGAAATGAATGGAGTGTTGCTTCACTTTCTAAATGCTGTCCTTTCAGAGAAAATCACTTTTGTTTTAAAGTGCCTTAAGAAACTTTCAAGCATTCACAAGAAACTCACATGCATTTCTCTGAAAGAGAAACCTTCTCTTCCAACACTTCAATTCACTGTGCGAAGTGAATGGAGTGTTTTTTCACTTTCTAAATGCTGTCCTTTTAGAGAAAATCACTTTCTTTTGAAAGTGCCTTAAGCTACTTACAAGCATTCAACAGAAACTCACATGCATTTCTCTGAAAGAGAAGCAGTCTGTTCCAACACTTCAATTCACTGTGCGAAGTGAATGGAGTGTTGCTTCACTTTCTAAATTCTTTCCTTTCAGAGAAAATCACTTTCCTTTGAAAGTGCCTTAAGCAACTTGCAAGCATTCACAAGAAACACTAATGCGTTTCTATGAAAGAGAAGCACTCTGTTCCAACACTTCAATTCACTGCACGAAGGGAATCGAGTCTTGCTTCACTTTCTAAATGCTGTCCTTTCAGAGAAAATCACTTTCCTTTGAAAGTGCCTTAAGTTACTTGCAAGCATTAGGAAGAAACTCACATGTGTTTCTCTGAAAGAGAAGCAGTCTGTTCCAACACTTCAATTCACTGTGCGAAGTGAATGGAGTGTTGCTTCACTTTCTAAATGCTGTACTTTCAGAGAAAATCACTTTCCTTTGAAAGTGCCTTAAACTACTTTCAAGCAATCACAAAAAACACACATGCGTTTCTCTGAAACAGAAGCAGTCTCTTCTAACACTTCAATTCACTGTGCGAAGTGAATGGAGTGTTGCTTCACATTCTAAATGCTGTCCTTTCAGAGAAAATCACTTTCCTTTGAAACTGCCTTAATCTACTTACATGCATTCAGAAGAAACTCACATCTGTTTCTCTGAAAGAGATGGAGTCTGTTGCAACAATTCAATTCACTGTGCGAAGTGAATGGAGTATTGCTTCACTTTCTAAATGCTGTCCTTTCAGAGAAAATCTCTTTCCTTTGAAAGAGCCTTAAGCTACTTACAAACATTCAACAGAAACTCACATGCATTTCTCTGAAAGAGAAGCAATCTCTTTCAACACTTCAATTATCTCTGCAAAGTGAATGGAGTGTTGCTTCACCTTCTCAATGCTGTTCTTTCAGAGAAAATCACTTTCCTTTGAAAGTGCCTTAAGCTACTTACAAGCATTCAACAGAAACTCACGTGCATTTCTCTGAAAGAGAAGCAGTCTGTTCCAACACTTCAATTCACTGTGTGAAGTGAATGGAGTATTGCTTCACTTTCTAAATTCTTTCCTTTCAGAGAAAATCACTTTCTTTGAAAGTGCCTTAAGTTACTTGCAAGCATTAGGATGAAACTCACATGCGTTTCTCTGAAAGAGAAGCAGTCTGTTCCAACACTTCAATTCACTGTGCGAAGTGAATGGAGTGTTGCTGCACTATCTAAATGCTTTCCTTTCAGAGAAAATCACTTTCCTTTGAAAATGCCTTAATCTACTTACAAGCATTCAGAAGAAACTTACATCTGTTTCTCTGAAAGAGAAGGAGTCTGTTCCAACACTTCAATTCACTGTGCGAAGTGAATGGAGTGTTGCTTCACTTTCTAAATGCTGTCCTTTCAGAGAAAATCACTTTCCTTCTAAAGTGCCTTAAGCTACATACAAGCATTAGGAAGAAACTCACATGCGTTTCTCTGAAAGAGAAGCAGTCTGTTCCAACACTTCAATTCACTGTGCGAGTTGAATGGAGTGTTGCTTCACTTTCTAAATGCTGTACTTTCAGAGAAAATCACTTTTGTTTGAAAGTGCCTTAAGAAACTTTCAAGCATTCACAAAGAAACTCACATGCATTTCTCTGAAAGCGAATCCTTCTCTTCCAACACTTCAATTCACTGTGCGAAGTGAATGGAGTGTTGCTTCACTTTCTAAATGCTTTCCTTTCAGAGAAATCACTTTCGTTTGAAAGTGCCTTAAGCAACTTGCAAGCATTCACAAGAAACACTAATGCGTTTCTATGAATGAGAAGCACTCTGTTCCAACATTTCAATTCACTGCACGAAGGGAATGGAGTGTTACTTCACTTTCTAAATGCTGTCCTTTCAGAGAAAATCACTTTCTTTTGAAAGTGCCTTAAGCTACTTACAAGCATTCACCAGAAACTCACATGCGCTTCTCTGAAAGAGAAGCAGTCTGTTCCAACACTTCAATTCACTGTGCGAAGTGAATGGAGTGTTGCTTCACTTTCTAAATGCCGTCCTTTCAGAGAAAATCACTTTCCTTTGAAAGTGCCTTAAGTTACTTGCAAGCATTAGGAAGAAACTCACATGCGTTTCTCTGAAAGAGAAGCAGTCTGTTCTAACACTTCAATTCACTGTGCGAAGTGAATGGAGTGTTGCTTCACTTTCTAAATGGTGTACTTTCAGAGAAAATCACTTTCCTTTGAAAGTGCCTTAAACTACTTTCAAGCAATCACAAAAAACTCACATGCGTTTCTCAGAAAGAGAAGCAGTCCGTTCCAACACTTCAATTCACTGTGCGAAGTGAATGGAGTGTTGCTTCACTTTCTAAATGCTGTCCTTACAGAGAAAATCACTTTCCTTTGAAAGTGCCTTAAGGTACTTACAAGCATTAGGATGAAACTCACATGCGTTTCTCTGAAAGAGAAGCAGTCTGTTCCAATACTTCAATTCAGTGTGTGAAGTGAATGGAGTATTGCTTCACTTTCTAAATGCTTCCCTTCAGAGAAAATCACTTTCCTTTGAAATTGCCTTAAGTTACTTGCAAGCATTAGGAAGAAACTCACATGCGTTTCCCTCAAAGAGAAGCAGTCTGTTCCAACACTTCAATTCACTGTGCGAAGTGAATGGAGTGTTGCTTCACTTTCTAAATGCTGTACGTTAAGAGAAAATCACTTTCCTTTGAAAGTGCCTTAAACTACTTTCAAGCAATCACAAAATACTCACATGCGTTTCTCTGAAACAGAAGCAGTCTCTTCCAACACTTCAATTCACTGTGCGAAGTGAATGGAGTGTTGCTTCACTTTCTAAATGCTGTCCTTTCAGAGAAAATCACGTTCCTTTGAAAGTGCCTTAAGGTACTTACAAGCATTAGGATGAAACTCACATGCGTTTCTCTGAAAGAGAAGCAGTCTGTTCCAACACTTCAATTCACTGTGCGAAGTGAATGGAGTGTTGCTTCACTTTCTAAATGCTGTCCTTTCAGAGAAAATCACTTTTGTTTTAAAGTGCCTTAAGAAACTTTCAAGCATTCACAAGAAACTCACATGCATTTCTCTGAAAGAGAAACCTTCTCTTCCAACACTTCAATTCACTGTGCGAAGTGAATTGAGTGTTTCTTCACTTTCTAAATGCTGTCCTTTTAGAGAAAATCACTTTCATTGAAAGTGCCTTAAGCTACTTACAAGCATTCAACAGAAACTCACATGCATTTCTCTGAAAGAGAAGCAGTCTGTTCCAACACTTCAATTCACTGTGCGAAGTGAATGGAGTGTTGCTTCACTTTCTAAATGCTGTCCTTTCAGAGAAAATCACTTTTGTTTTAAAGTGCCTTAAGAAACTTTCAAGCATTCACAAGAAACTCACATGCATTTCTCTGAAAGAGAAACCTTCTCTTCCAACACTTCAATTCACTGTGCGAAGTGAATGGAGTGTTTCTTCACTTTCTAAATGCTGTCCTTTTAGAGAAAATCACTTTCTTTTGAAAGTGCCTTAAGCTACTTACAAGCATTCAACAGAAACTCACATGCATTTCTCTGAAAGAGAAGCAGTCTGTTCCAACACTTCAATTCACTGTGCGAAGTGAATGGAGTGTTGCTTCACTTTCTAAATTCTTTCCTTTCAGAGAAAATCACTTTCCTTTGAAAGTGCCTTAAGCAACTTGCAAGCATTCACAAGAAACACTAATGCGTTTCTATGAAAGAGAAGCACTCTGTTCCAACACTTCAATTCACTGCACGAAGGGAATCGAGTCTTGCTTCACTTTCTAAATGCTGTCCTTTCAGAGAAAATCACTTTCCTTTGAAAGTGCCTTAAGTTACTTGCAAGCATTAGGAAGAAACTCACATGTGTTTCTCTGAAAGAGAAGCAGTCTGTTCCAACACTTCAATTCACTGTGCGAAGTGAATGGAGTGTTGCTTCACTTTCTAAATGCTGTACTTTCAGAGAAAATCACTTTCCTTTGAAAGTGCCTTAAACTACTTTCAAGCAATCACAAAAAACACACATGCGTTTCTCTGAAACAGAAGCAGTCTCTTCTAACACTTCAATTCACTGTGCGAAGTGAATCGAGTGTTGCTTCACATTCTAAATGCTGTCCTTTCAGAGAAAATCACTTTCCTTTGAAACTGCCTTAATCTACTTACATGCATTCAGAAGAAACTCACATCTGTTTCTCTGAAAGAGATGGAGTCTGTTGCAACACTTCAATTCACTGTGCGAAGTGAATGGAGTATTACTTCACTTTCTAAATGCTGTCCTTTCAGAGAAAATCTCTTTCCTTTGAAAGAGCCTTAAGCTACTTACAAACATTCAACAGAAACACACATGCATTTCTCTGAAAGAGAAGCAATCTCTTTCAACACTTCAATTATCTCTGCAAAGTGAATGGAGTGTTGCTTCACCTTCTCAATGCTGTTCTTTCAGAGAAAATCACTTTCCTTTGAAAGTGCCTTAAGCTACTTACAAGCATTCAACAGAAACTCACGTGCATTTCTCTGAAAGAGAAGCAGTCTGTTCCAACACTTCAATTCACTGTGCGAAGTGAATGGAGTATTGCTTCACTTTCTAAATTCTTTCCTTTCAGAGAAAATCACTTTCTTTGAAAGTGCCTTAAGTTACTTGCAAGCATTAGGATGAAACTCACATGCGTTTCTCTGAAAGAGAAGCAGTCTGTTCCAACACTTCAATTCACTGTGCGAAGTGAATGGAGTGTTGCTGCACTATCTAAATGCTGTCCTTTCAGAGAAAATCACTTTCCTTTGAAAATGCCTTAATCTACTTACAAGCATTCAGAAGAAACTTACATTTGTTTCTCTGAAAGAGAAGGAGTCTGTTCCAACACTTCAATTCACTGTGCGAAGTGAATGGAGTGTTGCTTCACTTTCTAAATGCTGTCCTTTCAGAGAAAATCACTTTCCTTCTAAAGTGCCTTAAGCTACATACAAGCATTAGGAAGAAACTCACATGCGTTTCTCTGAAAGAGAAGCAGTCTGTTCCAACACTTCAATTCACTGTGCGAGTTGAATGGAGTGTTGCTTCACTTTCTAAATGCTGTACTTTCAGAGAAAATCACTTTTGTTGGAAAGTGCCTTAAGAAACTTTCAAGCATTCACAAAGAAACTCACATGCATTTCTCTGAAAGCGAATCCTTCTCTTCCAACACTTCAATTCACTGTGCGAAGTGAATGGAGTGTTGCTTCACTTTCTAAATGCTTTCCTTTCAGAGAAATCACTTTCGTTTGAAAGTGCCTTAAGCAACTTGCAAGCATTCACAAGAAACACTAATGCGTTTCTATGAATGAGAAGCACTCTGTTCCAACACTTCAATTCACTGCACGAAGGGAATGGAGTGTTACTTCACTTTCTAAATGCTGTCCTTTCAGAGAAAATCACTTTCTTTTGAAAGTGCCTTAAGCTACTTACAAGCATTCACCAGAAACTCACATGCGCTTCTCTGAAAGAGAAGCAGTCTGTTCCACCACTTCAATTCACTGTGCGAAGTGAATGGAGTGTTGCTTCACTTTCTAAATGCCGTCCTTTCAGAGAAAATCACTTTCCTTTGAAAGTGCCTTAAGTTACTTGCAAGCATTAGGAACAAACTCACATGCGTTTCTCTGAAAGAGAAGCAGTCTGTTCTAACACTTCAATTCACTGTGCGAAGTGAATGGAGTGTTGCTTCACTTTCTAAATGCTGTACTTTCAGAGAAAATCACTTTCCTTTGAAAGTGCCTTAAACTACTTTCAAGCAATCACAAAAAACTCACATGCGTTTCTCAGAAAGAGAAGCAGTCCGTTCCAACACTTCAATTCACTGTGCGAAGTGAATGGAGTGTTGCTTCACTTTCTAAATGCTGTCCTTTCAGAGAAAATCACTTTTGTTTTAAAGTGCCTTAAGAAACTTTCAAGCATTCACAAGAAACTCACATGCATTTCTCTGAAAGAGAAACCTTCTCTTCCAACACTTCAATTTACTGTGCGAAGTGAATGGAGTGTTTCTTCACTTTCTAAATGCTGTCCTTTTAGAGAAAATCACTTTCTTTTGAAAGTTCCTTAAGCTACTTACAAGCATTCAACAGAAACTCACATGCATTTCTCTGAAATAGAAGCAGTCTTTTCCAACACTTCAATTCACTGTGCGAAGTGAATGGAGTGTTGCTTCACTTTCTAAATTCTTTCCTTTCAGTGAAAATCACTTTCCTTTGAAAGTGCCTTAAGCAACTTGCAAGCATTCACAAGAAACACTAATGCGTTTCTATGAAAGAGAAGCACTCTGTTCCAACACTTCAATTCACTGCATGAAGGGAATCCAGTCTTGCTTCACTTTCTAAATGCTGTCCTTTCAGAGAAAATCACTTTCCTTTGAAAGTGCCTTAAGTTACTTGCAAGCATTAGGAAGAAACTCACATGTGTTTCTCTGAAAGAGAAGCAGTCTGTTCCAACACTTCAATTCACTGTGCGAAGTGAATGGAATGTTGCTTCACTTTCTAAATGCTGTACTTTCAGAGAAAATCACTTTCCTTTGAAAGTGCCTTAAACTACTTTCAAGCAATCACAAAAAACACACATGCGTTTCTCTGAAACAGAAGCAGTCTCTTCTAACACTTCAATTCACTGTGCGAAATGAATGGAGTGTTGCTTCACATTCTAAATGCTGTCCTTTCAGAGAAAATCATTTTCCTTTGAAACTGCCTTAATCTACTTACATGCATTGAGAAGAAACTCACATCTGTTTCTCTGAAAGAGATGGAGTCTGTTCCAACACTTCAATTCACTGTGCGAAGTGAATGGAGTATTGCTTCACTTTCTAAATGCTGTCCTTTCTGAGAAAATCTCTTTCCTTTGAAAGAGCCTTAAGCTACTTACAAACATTCAACAGAAAATCACATGCATTTCTCTGAAAGTGAAGCAATCTCTTTCAACACTTCAATTCTCTGTGCAAAGTGAATGGAGTGTTGCTTCACCTTCTCAATGCTTTTCTTTCAGAGAAAATCACTTTCCTTTGAAAGTGCCTTAAGCTACTTACAAGCATTCAACAGAAACTCACATGCATTTCTCTGAAAGAGAAGCAGTCTGTTCCAACACTTCAATTCACTGTGCGAAGTGAATGGAGTATTGCTTCACTTTCTAAATTCTTTCCTTTCAGAGAAAATCACTTTCCTTTGAAAGTGCCTTAAGTTACTTGCAAGCATTAGGAAGAAACTCACATGAGTTTCTCTGAAAGAGAAGCAGTCTGTTCCAACACTTCAATTCACTGTGCGAAGTGAATGGAGTGTTGCTGCACTATCTAAATGCTGTACTTTCAGAGAAAATCACTTTTGTTTGAAAGTGCCTTAAGCAACTTTCACACATTCACAAGAAACTCACATGCATTTCTCTGAAAGAGAAGCCTTCTCTTCCAACACTTCAATTCACTGTGCGAAGTGAATGGAGTGTTGCTTCACTTTCTAAATTCTGTCCTTTCAGAGAAAATCACTTTCCTTTGAAAGTACCTTAAGCTACTTACAAGCATTCAACAGAAACTCACATGCATTTCTCGGAAAGAGAAGCAGTCTGTTCCAACACTTCAATTCACTGTGCGAAGTGAATGGAGTGTTGCTTCACTTTCTAAATTCTGTCCTTTCAGAGACAATCACTTTCCTTTGAAAGTGCCTTAAACTAATTTCAAGCATTCACAAAAACTCACATGCGTTTCTCTGAAAGAGAATTAGTCTGTTCCAACACTTCAATTCACTGTGCGAAGTGAATGGAGTGTTGCTTCACTTTCTAAATGCTGTCCTTTCAGAGAAAATCACTTTCCTTTGAAAGTGCCTTAAGGTACTTACAAGCATTAGGATGAAACTCACATGCGTTTCTCTGAAAGAGAAGCAGTCTGTTCCAAAACTTCAATTCAGTGTGCGAAGTGAATGGAGTGTTGCTTCACTTTCTAAATGCTGTCCTTTCAGAGAAAATCACTTTCCTTTGAAAATGCCTTAATCTACTTACAAGCATTCAGAAGAAACTTACATCTGTTTCTCTGAAAGAGAAGGAGTCTGTTCCAACATTTCAATTCACTGTGCAAAGTGAATGGAGTGTTGCTTCACTTTCTAAATACTGTCCTTTCAGAGAAAATCACTTTCCTTTTAAAGTGCCTTAAGCTACTTACAAGCATTAGGAAGAAACTCACATGCGTTTCTCTGAAAGAGAAGCAGTCTGTTCCAACACTTCAATTCACTGTGCGAAGTGAATGGAGTGTTGCTTCACTTTCTAAATGCTGTCCTTTCAGAGAAAATCACTTTTGTTTGAAAGTGCCTTAAGAAACTTTCAAGCATTCACAAGAAACTCACATGCATTTCTCTGAAAGAGAAACCTTCTCTTCCAACACTTCAACTCACTGTGCGAAGTGAATGGAGTTTTGCTTCACCTTCTAAATGCTTTCCTTTCAGAGAAATCACTTTCCTTTGAAAGTGCCTTAAGCAACTTGCAAGCATTCACAAGAAACAATAATGCGTTTCTATGAATGAGAAGCACTCTGTTCCAACACTTCAATTCACTGCACGAAGGGAATGGAGTGTTGCTTCACTTTCTAAATTCTTTCCTTTCAGTGAAAATCACTTTCCTTTGAAAGTGCCTTAAGCAACTTGCAAGCATTCACAAGAAACACTAATGCGTTTCTATGAAAGAGAAGCACTCTGTTCCAACACTTCAATTCACTGCATGAAGGGAATCCAGTCTTGCTTCACTTTCTAAATGCTGTCCTTTCAGAGAAAATCACTTTCCTTTGAAAGTGCCTTAAGTTACTTGCAAGCATTAGGAAGAAACTCACATGTGTTTCTCTGAAAGAGAAGCAGTCTGTTCCAACACTTCAATTCACTGTGCGAAGTGAATGGAATGTTGCTTCACTTTCTAAATGCTGTACTTTCGGAGAAAATCACTTTCCTTTGAAAGTGCCTTAAACTACTTTCAAGCAATCACAAAAAACACACATGCGTTTCTCTGAAACAGAAGCAGTCTCTTCTAACACTTCAATTCACTGTGCGAAATGAATGGAGTGTTGCTTCACATTCTAAATGCTGTCCTTTCAGAGAAAATCACTTTCCTTTGAAACTGCCTTAATCTACTTACATGCATTGAGAAGAAACTCACATCTGTTTCTCTGAAAGAGATGGAGTCTGTTCCAACACTTCAATTCACTGTGCGAAGTGAATGGAGTATTGCTTCACTTTCTAAATGCTGTCCTTTCAGAGAAAATCTCTTTCCTTTGAAAGAGCCTTAAGCTACTTACAAACATTCAACAGAAAATCACATGCATTTCTCTGAAAGAGAAGCAATCTCTTTCAACACTTCAATTCTCTGTGCAAAGTGAATGGAGTGTTGCTTCACCTTCTCAATGCTTTTCTTTCAGAGAAAATCACTTTCCTTTGAAAGTGCCTTAAGCTACTTACAAGCATTCAACAGAAACTCACATGCATTTCTCTGAAAGAGAAGCAGTCTGTTCCAACACTTCAATTCACTGTGCGAAGTGAATGGAGTATTGCTTCACTTTCTAAATTCTTTCCTTTCAGAGAAAATCACTTTCCTTTGAAAGTGCCTTAAGTTACTTGCAAGCATTAGGAAGAAACTCACATGAGTTTCTCTGAAAGAGAAGCAGTCTGTTCCAACACTTCAATTCACTGTGCGAAGTGAATGGAGTGTTGCTGCACTATCTAAATGCTGTACTTTCAGAGAAAATCACTTTTGTTTGAAAGTGCCTTAAGCAACTTTCACACATTCACAAGAAACTCACATGCATTTCTCTGAAAGAGAAGCCTTCTCTTCCAACACTTCAATTCACTGTGCGAAGTGAATGGAGTGTTGCTTCACTTTCTAAATTCTGTCCTTTCAGAGAAAATCACTTTCCTTTGAAAGTACCTTAAGCTACTTACAAGCATTCAACAGAAACTCACATGCATTTCTCGGAAAGAGAAGCAGTCTGTTCCAACACTTCAATTCACTGTGCGAAGTGAATGGAGTGTTGCTTCACTTTCTAAATTCTGTCCTTTCAGAGACAATCACTTTCCTTTGAAAGTGCCTTAAACTAATTTCGAGCATTCACAAAAACTCACATGCGTTTCTCTGAAAGAGAATTAGTCTGTTCCAACACTTCAATTCACTGTGCGAAGTGAATGGAGTGTTGCTTCACTTTCTAAATGCTGTCCTTTCAGAGAAAATCACTTTCCTTTGAAAGTGCCTTAAGGTACTTACAAGCATTAGGATGAAACTCACATGCGTTTCTCTGAAAGAGAAGCAGTCTGTTCCAAAACTTCAATTCAGTGTGCGAAGTGAATGGAGTGTTGCTTCACTTTCTAAATGCTGTCCTTTCAGAGAAAATCACTTTCCTTTGAAAATGCCTTAATCTACTTACAAGCATTCAGAAGAAACTTACATCTGTTTCTCTGAAAGAGAAGGAGTCTGTTCCAACATTTCAATTCACTGTGCAAAGTGAATGGAGTGTTGCTTCACTTTCTAAATACTGTCCTTTCAGAGAAAATCACTTTCCTTTTAAAGTGCCTTAAGCTACTTACAAGCATTAGGAAGAAACTCACATGCGTTTCTCTGAAAGAGAAGCAGTCTGTTCCAACACTTCAATTCACTGTGCGAAGTGAATGGAGTGTTGCTTCACTTTCTAAATGCTGTCCTTTCAGAGAAAATCACTTTTGTTTGAAAGGGCCTTAAGAAACTTTCAAGCATTCACAAGAAACTCACATGCATTTCTCTGAAAGAGAAACCTTCTCTTCCAACACTTCAACTCACTGTGCGAAGTGAATGGAGTTTTGCTTCACCTTCTAAATGCTTTCCTTTCAGAGAAATCACTTTCCTTTGAAAGTGCCTTAAGCAACTTGCAAGCATTCACAAGAAACAATAATGCGTTTCTATGAATGAGAAGCACTCTGTTCCAACACTTCAATTCACTGCACGAAGGGAATGGAGTGTTGCTTCACTTTCTAAATGCTGTCCTTTCAGAGAAAATCACTTTCTTTTGAAAGTGCCTTAAGCTACTTACAAGCATTCACCAGAAACTCACATGCGCTTCTCTGAAAGAGAAGCAGTCTGTTCCACCACTTCAATTCACTGTGCGAAGTGAATGGAGTGTTGCTTCACTTTCTAAATGCCGTCCTTTCAGAGAAAATCACTTTCCTTTGAAAGTGCCTTAAGTTACTTGCAAGCATTAGGAAGAAACTCACATGCGTTTCTCTGAAAGAGAAGCAGTCTGTTCCAACACTTCAATTCACTGTGCGAAGTGAATGGAGTGTTGCTTCACTTTCTAAATGCTGTACTTTCAGAGAAAATCACTTTCCTTTGAAAGTGCCTTAAACTACTTTCAAGCAATCACAAAAAACTCACATGCCTTTCTCAGAAAGAGAAGCAGTCCGTTCCAACACTTCAATTCACTGTGCGAAGTGAATGGAGTGTTGCTTCACTTTCTAAATGCTGTCCTTTCAGAGAAAATCACTTTCCTTTGAAAGTGCCTTAAGGTACTTACAAGCATTAGGATGAAACTCACATGCGTTTCTCTGAAAGAGAAGCAGTCTGTTCCAAAACTTCAATTCAGTGTGCGAAGTGAATGGAGTGTTGCTTCACTTTCTAAATGCTGTCCTTTCAGAGAAAATCACTTTCCTTTGAAAATGCCTTAATCTACTTACAAGCATTCAGAAGAAACTTACATCTGTTTCTCTGAAAGAGAAGGAGTCTGTTCCAACATTTCAATTCACTGTGCAAAGTGAATGGAGTGTTGCTTCACTTTCTAAATACTGTCCTTTCAGAGAAAATCACTTTCCTTTTAAAGTGCCTTAAGCTACTTACAAGCATTAGGAAGAAACTCACATGCGTTTCTCTGAAAGAGAAGCAGTCTGTTCCAACACTTCAATTCACTGTGCGAAGTGAATGGAGTGTTGCTTCACTTTCTAAATGCTGTCCTTTCAGAGAAAATCACTTTTGTTTGAAAGGGCCTTAAGAAACTTTCAAGCATTCACAAGAAACTCACATGCATTTCTCTGAAAGAGAAACCTTCTCTTCCAACACTTCAACTCACTGTGCGAAGTGAATGGAGTTTTGCTTCACCTTCTAAATGCTTTCCTTTCAGAGAAATCACTTTCCTTTGAAAGTGCCTTAAGCAACTTGCAAGCATTCACAAGAAACAATAATGCGTTTCTATGAATGAGAAGCACTCTGTTCCAACACTTCAATTCACTGCACGAAGGGAATGGAGTGTTGCTTCACTTTCTAAATGCTGTCCTTTCAGAGAAAATCACTTTCTTTTGAAAGTGCCTTAAGCTACTTACAAGCATTCACCAGAAACTCACATGCACTTCTCTGAAAGAGAAGCAGTCTGTTCCACCACTTCAATTCACTGTGCGAAGTGAATGGAGTGTTGCTTCACTTTCTAAATGCCGTCCTTTCAGAGAAAATCACTTTCCTTTGAAAGTGCCTTAAGTTACTTGCAAGCATTAGGAAGAAACTCACATGCGTTTCTCTGAAAGAGAAGCAGTCTGTTCCAACACTTCAATTCACTGTGCGAAGTGAATGGAGTGTTGCTTCACTTTCTAAATGCTGTACTTTCAGAGAAAATCACTTTCCTTTGAAAGTGCCTTAAACTACTTTCAAGCAATCACAAAAAACTCACATGCCTTTCTCAGAAAGAGAAGCAGTCCGTTCCAACACTTCAATTCACTGTGCGAAGTGAATGGAGGTTTGCTTCACTTTCTAAATGCTGTCCTTTCAGAGAAAATCACTTTCCTTTGAAAGTGCCTTAAGGTACTTACAAGCATTAGGATGAAATTCACATGCGTTTCTCTGAAAGAGAAGCAGTCTGTTCCAATACTTCAATTCAGTGTGTGAAGTGAATGGAGTATTGCTTCACTTTCTAAATGCTGCCCTTCAGAGAAAATCACTTTCCTTTGAAACTGCCTTAATCTACTTACAAGCATTCAGAAGAAACTCACATCTGTTTCTCTGAAAGAGATGGAGTCTGTTCCAACACTTCAATTCACTGTGCGAAGTGAATGGAGTATTGCTTCACTTTCTAAATGCTGTCCTTTCAGAGAAAATCTCTTTCCTTTGAAAGAGCCTTAAGCTACTTACAAACATTCAACAGAAAATCACATGCATTTCTCTGAAAGAGAAGCAATCTCTTTCAACACTTCAATTCTCTGTGCAAAGTGAATGGAGTGTTGCTTCACCTTCTCAATGCTTTTCTTTCAGAGAAAATCACTTTCCTTTGAAAGTGCCTTAAGCTACTTACAAGCATTCAACAGAAACTCACATGCATTTCTCTGAAAGAGAAGCAGTCTGTTCCAACACTTCAATTCACTGTGCGAAGTGAATGGAGTATTGCTTCACTTTCTAAATTCTTTCCTTTCAGAGAAAATCACTTTCCTTTGAAAGTGCCTTAAGTTACTTGCAAGCATTAGGAAGAAACTCACATGAGTTTCTCTGAAAGAGAAGCAGTCTGTTCCAACACTTCAATTCACTGTGCGAAGTGAATGGAGTGTTGCTGCACTATCTAAATGCTGTACTTTCAGAGAAAATCACTTTTGTTTGAAAGTGCCTTAAGCAACTTTCACACATTCACAAGAAACTCACATGCATTTCTCTGAAAGAGAAGCCTTCTCTTCCAACACTTCAATTCACTGTGCGAAGTGAATGGAGTGTTGCTTCACTTTCTAAATTCTGTCCTTTCAGAGAAAATCACTTTCCTTTGAAAGTACCTTAAGCTACTTACAAGCATTCAACAGAAACTCACATGCATTTCTCGGAAAGAGAAGCAGTCTGTTCCAACACTTCAATTCACTGTGCGAAGTGAATGGAGTGTTGCTTCACTTTCTAAATTCTGTCCTTTCAGAGACAATCACTTTCCTTTGAAAGTGCCTTAAACTAATTTCGAGCATTCACAAAAACTCACATGCGTTTCTCTGAAAGAGAATTAGTCTGTTCCAACACTTCAATTCACTGTGCGAAGTGAATGGAGTGTTGCTTCACTTTCTAAATGCTGTCCTTTCAGAGAAAATCACTTTCCTTTGAAAGTGCCTTAAGGTACTTACAAGCATTAGGATGAAACTCACATGCGTTTCTCTGAAAGAGAAGCAGTCTGTTCCAAAACTTCAATTCAGTGTGCGAAGTGAATGGAGTGTTGCTTCACTTTCTAAATGCTGTCCTTTCAGAGAAAATCACTTTCCTTTGAAAATGCCTTAATCTACTTACAAGCATTCAGAAGAAACTTACATCTGTTTCTCTGAAAGAGAAGGAGTCTGTTCCAACATTTCAATTCACTGTGCAAAGTGAATGGAGTGTTGCTTCACTTTCTAAATACTGTCCTTTCAGAGAAAATCACTTTCCTTTTAAAGTGCCTTAAGCTACTTACAAGCATTAGGAAGAAACTCACATGCGTTTCTCTGAAAGAGAAGCAGTCTGTTCCAACACTTCAATTCACTGTGCGAAGTGAATGGAGTGTTGCTTCACTTTCTAAATGCTGTCCTTTCAGAGAAAATCACTTTTGTTTGAAAGGGCCTTAAGAAACTTTCAAGCATTCACAAGAAACTCACATGCATTTCTCTGAAAGAGAAACCTTCTCTTCCAACACTTCAACTCACTGTGCGAAGTGAATGGAGTTTTGCTTCACCTTCTAAATGCTTTCCTTTCAGAGAAATCACTTTCCTTTGAAAGTGCCTTAAGCAACTTGCAAGCATTCACAAGAAACAATAATGCGTTTCTATGAATGAGAAGCACTCTGTTCCAACACTTCAATTCACTGCACGAAGGGAATGGAGTGTTGCTTCACTTTCTAAATGCTGTCCTTTCAGAGAAAATCACTTTCTTTTGAAAGTGCCTTAAGCTACTTACAAGCATTCACCAGAAACTCACATGCGCTTCTCTGAAAGAGAAGCAGTCTGTTCCACCACTTCAATTCACTGTGCGAAGTGAATGGAGTGTTGCTTCACTTTCTAAATGCCGTCCTTTCAGAGAAAATCACTTTCCTTTGAAAGTGCCTTAAGTTACTTGCAAGCATTAGGAAGAAACTCACATGCGTTTCTCTGAAAGAGAAGCAGTCTGTTCCAACACTTCAATTCACTGTGCGAAGTGAATGGAGTATTGCTTCACTTTCTAAATGCTGTACTTTCAGAGAAAATCACTTTCCTTTGAAAGTGCCTTAAACTACTTTCAAGCAATCACAAAAAACTCACATGCCTTTCTCAGAAAGAGAAGCAGTCCGTTCCAACACTTCAATTCACTGTGCGAAGTGAATGGAGTGTTGAATCACTTTCTAAATGCTGTCCTTTCAGAGAAAATCACTTTCCTTTGAAAGTGCCTTAAGGTACTTACAAGCATTAGGATGAAACTCACATGCGTTTCTCTGAAAGAGAAGCAGTCTGTTCCAAAACGTCAATTCAGTGTGCGAAGTGAATGGAGTGTTGCTTCACTTTCTAAATGCTGTCCTTTCAGAGAAAATCACTTTCCTTTGAAAATGCCTTAATCTACTTACAAGCATTCAGAAGAAACTTACATCTGTTTCTCTGAAAGAGAAGGAGTCTGTTCCAACATTTCAATTCACTGTGCAAAGTGAATGGAGTGTTGCTTCACTTTCTAAATACTGTCCTTTCAGAGAAAATCACTTTCCTTTTAAAGTGCCTTAAGCTACTTACAAGCATTAGGAAGAAACTCACATGCGTTTCTCTGAAAGAGAAGCAGTCTGTTCCAACACTTCAATTCACTGTGCGAAGTGAATGGAGTGTTGCTTCACTTTCTAAATGCTGTCCTTTCAGAGAAAATCACTTTTGTTTGAAAGGGCCTTAAGAAACTTTCAAGCATTCACAAGAAACTCACATGCATTTCTCTGAAAGAGAAACCTTCTCTTCCAACACTTCAACTCACTGTGCGAAGTGAATGGAGTTTTGCTTCACCTTCTAAATGCTTTCCTTTCAGAGAAATCACTTTCCTTTGAAAGTGCCTTAAGCAACTTGCAAGCATTCACAAGAAACAATAATGCGTTTCTATGAATGAGAAGCGCTCTGTTCCAACACTTCAATTCACTGCACGAAGGGAATGGAGTGTTGCTTCACTTTCTAAATGCTGTCCTTTCAGAGAAAATCACTTTCTTTTGAAAGTGCCTTAAGCTACTTACAAGCATTCACCAGAAACTCACATGCACTTCTCTGAAAGAGAAGCAGTCTGTTCCACCACTTCAATTCACTGTGCGAAGTGAATGGAGTGTTGCTTCACTTTCTAAATGCCGTCCTTTCAGAGAAAATCACTTTCCTTTGAAAGTGCCTTAAGTTACTTGCAAGCATTAGGAAGAAACTCACATGCGTTTCTCTGAAAGAGAAGCAGTCTGTTCCAACACTTCAATTCACTGTGCGAAGTGAATGGAGTGTTGCTTCACTTTCTAAATGCTGTACTTTCAGAGAAAATCACTTTCCTTTGAAAGTGCCTTAAACTACTTTCAAGCAATCACAAAAAACTCACATGCCTTTCTCAGAAAGAGAAGCAGTCCGTTCCAACACTTCAATTCACTGTGCGAAGTGAATGGAGGTTTGCTTCACTTTCTAAATGCTGTCCTTTCAGAGAAAATCACTTTCCTTTGAAAGTGCCTTAAGGTACTTACAAGCATTAGGATGAAATTCACATGCGTTTCTCTGAAAGAGAAGCAGTCTGTTCCAATACTTCAATTCAGTGTGTGAAGTGAATGGAGTATTGCTTCACTTTCTAAATGCTGCCCTTCAGAGAAAATCACTTTCCTTTGAAAGTGCCTTAAGTTACTTGCAAGCATTAGGAAGAAACTCACATGCGTTTCCCTCAAAGAGAAGCAGTCTGTTCCAACACTTCAATTCACTGTGCGAAGTGAATGGAGTGTTGCTTCACTTTCTAAATGCTGTACTTTCAGAGAAAATCACTTTCCTTTGAAAGTGCCTTAAACTAGTTTCAAGCAATCACAAAAAACACACATGCGTTTCTCTGAAACAGAAGCAGTCTCTTCTAACACTTCAATTCACTGTGCGAAGTGAATGGAGTGTTGCTTCACATTCTAAATGCTGTCCTTTCAGAGAAAATCACTTTCCTTTGAAACTGCCTTAATCTACTTACATGCATTCAGAAGAAACTCACATCTGTTTCTCTGAAAGAGATGGAGTCTGTTGCAACAATTCAATTCACTGTGCGAAGTGAATGGAGTATTG
Organism: Myodes glareolus; assembly: GCF_982192425.1. Classification (NCBI taxonomy): domain Eukaryota; kingdom Metazoa; phylum Chordata; class Mammalia; order Rodentia; family Cricetidae; genus Myodes; species Myodes glareolus. The sequence goes on from NW_028263238.1 coordinate 706,839, forward strand.
CTTCACTTTCTAAATGCTGTCCTTTCAGAGAAAATCTCTTTCCTTTGAAAGAGCCTTAAGCTACTTACAAACATTCAACAGAAACTCACATGCATTTCTCTGAAAGAGAAGCAATCTCTTTCAACACTTCAATTATCTCTGCAAAGTGAATGGAGTGTTGCTTCACCTTCTCAATGCTGTTCTTTCAGAGAAAATCACTTTCCTTTGAAAGTGCCTTAAGCTACTTACAAGCATTCAACAGAAACTCACGTGCATTTCTCTGAAAGAGAAGCAGTCTGTTCCAACACTTCAATTCACTGTGTGAAGTGAATGGAGTATTGCTTCACTTTCTAAATTCTTTCCTTTCAGAGAAAATCACTTTCTTTGAAAGTGCCTTAAGTTACTTGCAAGCATTAGGAAGAAACTCACATGCGTTTCTCTGAAAGAGAAGCAGTCTGTTCCAACACTTCAATTCACTGTGCGAAGTGAATGGAGTGTTGCTGCACTATCTAAATGCTGTCCTTTCAGAGAAAATCACTTTCCTTTGAAAATGCCTTAATCTACTTACAAGCATTCAGAAGAAACTTACATCTGTTTCTCTGAAAGAGAAGGAGTCTGTTCCAACACTTCAATTCACTGTGCGAAGTGAATGGAGTGTTGCTTCACTTTCTAAATGCTGTCCTTTCAGAGAAAATCACTTTCCTTCTAAAGTGCCTTAAGCTACATACAAGCATTAGGAAGAAACTCACATGCGTTTCTCTGAAAGAGAAGCAGTCTGTTCCAACACTTCAATTCACTGTGCGAGTTGAATGGAGTGTTGCTTCACTTTCTAAATGCTGTACTTTCAGAGAAAATCACTTTTGTTTGAAAGTGCCTTAAGAAACTTTCAAGCATTCACAAAGAAACTCACATGCATTTCTCTGAAAGCGAATCCTTCTCTTCCAACACTTCAATTCACTGTGCGAAGTGAATGGAGTGTTGCTTCACTTTCTAAATGCTTTCCTTTCAGAGAAATCACTTTCGTTTGAAAGTGCCTTAAGCAACTTGCAAGCATTCACAAGAAACACTAATGCGTTTCTATGAATGAGAAGCACTCTGTTCCAACACTTCAATTCACTGCACGAAGGGAATGGAGTGTTACTTCACTTTCTAAATGCTGTCGTTTCAGAGAAAATCACTTTCTTTTGAAAGTGCCTTAAGCTACTTCCAAGCATTCACCAGAAACTCACATGCGCTTCTCTGAAAGAGAAGCAGTCTGTTCCACCACTTCAATTCACTGTGCGAAGTGAATGGAGTGTTGCTTCACTTTCTAAATGTCGTCCTTTCAGAGAAAATCACTTATCTTTGAAAGTGCCTTAAGTTACTTGCAAGCATTAGGAAGAAACTCACATGCGTTTCTCTGAAAGAGAAGCAGTCTGTTCTAACACTTCAATTCACTGTGCGAAGTGAATGGAGTGTTGCTTCACTTTCTAAATGCTGTCCTTTCAGAGAAAATCACTTTCCTTTGAAAGTGCCTTAAGGTACTTACAAGCATTAGGATGAAATTCACATGCGTTTCTCTGAAAGAGAAGCAGTCTGTTCCAACACTTCAATTCACTGTGCGAAATGAATGGAGTGTTGCTTCACTTTCTAAATGCTGTCCTTTCAGAGAAAATCACTTTTGTTTTAAAGTGCCTTAAGAAACTTTCAAGCATTCACAAGAAACTCACATGCATTTCTCTGAAAGAGAAACCTTCTCTTCCAACACTTCAATTCACTGTGCGAAGTGAATGGAGTGTTTTTTCACTTTCTAAATGCTGTCCTTTTAGAGAAAATCACTTTCTTTTGAAAGTGCCTTAAGCTACTTACAAGCATTCAACAGAAACTCACATGCATTTCTCTGAAAGAGAAGCAGTCTGTTCCAACACTTCAATTCACTGTGCGAAGTGAATGGAGTGTTGCTTCACTTTCTAAATTCTTTCCTTTCAGAGAAAATCACTTTCCTTTGAAAGTGCCTTAAGCAACTTGCAAGCATTCACAAGAAACACTAATGCGTTTCTATGAAAGAGAAGCACTCTGTTCCAACACTTCAATTCACTGCACGAAGGGAATCGAGTCTTGCTTCACTTTCTAAATGCTGTCCTTTCAGAGAAAATCACTTTCCTTTGAAAGTGCCTTAAGTTACTTGCAAGCATTTGGAAGAAACTCACATGTGTTTCTCTGAAAGAGAAGCAGTCTGTTCCAACACTTCAATTCACTGTGCGAAGTGAATGGAGTGTTGCTTCACTTTCTAAATTCTTTCCTTTCAGAGAAAATCACTTTCCTTTGAAAGTGCCTTAAGCAACTTGCAAGCATTCACAAGAAACACTAATGCGTTTCTATGAAAGAGAAGCACTCTGTTCCAACACTTCAATTCACTGCACGAAGGGAATCGAGTCTTGCTTCACTTTCTAAATGCTGTCCTTTCAGAGAAAATCACTTTCCTTTGAAAGTGCCTTAAGTTACTTGCAAGCATTAGGAAGAAACTCACATGTGTTTCTCTGAAAGAGAAGCAGTCTGTTCCAACACTTCAATTCACTGTGCGAAGTGAATGGAGTGTTGCTTCACTTTCTAAATGCTGTACTTTCAGAGAAAATCACTTTCCTTTGAAAGTGCCTTAAACTACTTTCAAGCAATCACAAAAAACACACATGCGTTTCTCTGAAACAGAAGCAGTCTCTTCTAACACTTCAATTCACTGTGCGAAGTGAATGGAGTGTTGCTTCACATTCTAAATGCTGTCCTTTCAGAGAAAATCACTTTCCTTTGAAACTGCCTTAATCTACTTACATGCATTCAGAAGAAACTCACATCTGTTTCTCTGAAAGAGATGGAGTCTGTTGCAACAATTCAATTCACTGTGCGAAGTGAATGGAGTATTGCTTCACTTTCTAAATGCTGTCCTTTCAGAGAAAATCTCTTTCCTTTGAAAGAGCCTTAAGCTACTTACAAACATTCAACAGAAACTCACATGCATTTCTCTGAAAGAGAAGCAATCTCTTTCAACACTTCAATTATCTCTGCAAAGTGAATGGAGTGTTGCTTCACCTTCTCAATGCTGTTCTTTCAGAGAAAATCACTTTCCTTTGAAAGTGCCTTAAGCTACTTACAAGCATTCAACAGAAACTCACGTGCATTTCTCTGAAAGAGAAGCAGTCTGTTCCAACACTTCAATTCACTGTGTGAAGTGAATGGAGTATTGCTTCACTTTCTAAATTCTTTCCTTTCAGAGAAAATCACTTTCTTTGAAAGTGCCTTAAGTTACTTGCAAGCATTAGGAAGAAACTCACATGCGTTTCTCTGAAAGAGAAGCAGTCTGTTCTAACACTTCAATTCACTGTGCGAAGTGAATGGAGTGTTGCTTCACTTTCTAAATGCTGTCCTTTCAGAGAAAATCACTTTCCTTTGAAAGTGCCTTAAGGTACTTACAAGCATTAGGATGAAATTCATATGCGTTTCTCTGAAAGAGAAGCAGTCTGTTCCAACACTTCAATTCACTGTGCGAAATGAATGGAGTGTTGCTTCACTTTCTAAATGCTGTCCTTTCAGAGAAAATCACTTTTGTTTTAAAGTGCCTTAAGAAACTTTCAAGCATTCACAAGAAACTCACATGCATTTCTCTGAAAGAGAAACCTTCTCTTCCAACACTTCAATTCACTGTGCGAAGTGAATGGAGTGTTTTTTCACTTTCTAAATGCTGTCCTTTTAGAGAAAATCACTTTCTTTTGAAAGTGCCTTAAGCTACTTACAAGCATTCAACAGAAACTCACATGCATTTCTCTGAAAGAGAAGCAGTCTGTTCCAACACTTCAATTCACTGTGCGAAGTGAATGGAGTGTTGCTTCACTTTCTAAATTCTTTCCTTTCAGAGAAAATCACTTTCCTTTGAAAGTGCCTTAAGCAACTTGCAAGCATTCACAAGAAACACTAATGCGTTTCTATGAAAGAGAAGCACTCTGTTCCAACACTTCAATTCACTGCACGAAGGGAATCGAGTCTTGCTTCACTTTCTAAATGCTGTCCTTTCAGAGAAAATCACTTTCCTTTGAAAGTGCCTTAAGTTACTTGCAAGCATTAGGAAGAAACTCACATGTGTTTCTCTGAAAGAGAAGCAGTCTGTCCCAAAACTTCAATTCACTGTGCGAAGTGAATGGAGTGTTGCTTCACTTTCTAAATGCTGTACTTTCAGAGAAAATCACTTTCCTTTGAAAGTGCCTTAAACTACTTTCAAGCAATCACAAAAAACACACATGCGTTTCTCTGAAACAGAAGCAGTCTCTTCTAACACTTCAATTCACTGTGCGAAGTGAATGGAGTGTTGCTTCACATTCTAAATGCTGTCCTTTCAGAGAAAATCACTTTCCTTTGAAACTGCCTTAATCTACTTACATGCATTCAGAAGAAACTCACATCTGTTTCTCTGAAAGAGATGGAGTCTGTTGCAACAATTCAATTCACTGTGCGAAGTGAATGGAGTATTGCTTCACTTTCTAAATGCTGTCCTTTCAGAGAAAATCTCTTTCCTTTGAAAGAGCCTTAAGCTACTTACAAACATTCAACAGAAACTCACATGCATTTCTCTGAAAGAGAAGCAATCTCTTTCAACACTTCAATTATCTCTGCAAAGTGAATGGAGTGTTGCTTCACCTTCTCAATGCTGTTCTTTCAGAGAAAATCACTTTCCTTTGAAAGTGCCTTAAGCTACTTACAAGCATTCAACAGAAACTCACGTGCATTTCTCTGAAAGAGAAGCAGTCTGTTCCAACACTTCAATTCACTGTGTGAAGTGAATGGAGTATTGCTTCACTTTCTAAATTCTTTCCTTTCAGAGAAAATCACTTTCTTTGAAAGTGCCTTAAGTTACTTGCAAGCATTAGGATGAAACTCACATGCGTTTCTCTGAAAGAGAAGCAGTCTGTTCCAACACTTCAATTCACTGTGCGAAGTGAATGGAGTGTTGCTGCACTATCTAAATGCTTTCCTTTCAGAGAAAATCACTTTCCTTTGAAAATGCCTTAATCTACTTACAAGCATTCAGAAGAAACTTACATCTGTTTCTCTGAAAGAGAAGGAGTCTGTTCCAACACTTCAATTCACTGTGCGAAGTGAATGGAGTGTTGCTTCACTTTCTAAATGCTGTCCTTTCAGAGAAAATCACTTTCCTTCTAAAGTGCCTTAAGCTACATACAAGCATTAGGAAGAAACTCACATGCGTTTCTCTGAAAGAGAAGCAGTCTGTTCCAACACTTCAATTCACTGTGCGAGTTGAATGGAGTGTTGCTTCACTTTCTAAATGCTGTACTTTCAGAGAAAATCACTTTTGTTTGAAAGTGCCTTAAGAAACTTTCAAGCATTCACAAAGAAACTCACATGCATTTCTCTGAAAGCGAATCCTTCTCTTCCAACACTTCAATTCACTGTGCGAAGTGAATGGAGTGTTGCTTCACTTTCTAAATGCTTTCCTTTCAGAGAAATCACTTTCGTTTGAAAGTGCCTTAAGCAACTTGCAAGCATTCACAAGAAACACTAATGCGTTTCTATGAATGAGAAGCACTCTGTTCCAACATTTCAATTCACTGCACGAAGGGAATGGAGTGTTACTTCACTTTCTAAATGCTGTCCTTTCAGAGAAAATCACTTTCTTTTGAAAGTGCCTTAAGCTACTTACAAGCATTCACCAGAAACTCACATGCGCTTCTCTGAAAGAGAAGCAGTCTGTTCCAACACTTCAATTCACTGTGCGAAGTGAATGGAGTGTTGCTTCACTTTCTAAATGCCGTCCTTTCAGAGAAAATCACTTTCCTTTGAAAGTGCCTTAAGTTACTTGCAAGCATTAGGAAGAAACTCACATGCGTTTCTCTGAAAGAGAAGCAGTCTGTTCTAACACTTCAATTCACTGTGCAAAGTGAATGGAGTGTTGCTTCACTTTCTAAATGGTGTACTTTCAGAGAAAATCACTTTCCTTTGAAAGTGCCTTAAACTACTTTCAAGCAATCACAAAAAACTCACATGCGTTTCTCAGAAAGAGAAGCAGTCCGTTCCAACACTTCAATTCACTGTGCGAAGTGAATGGAGTGTTGCTTCACTTTCTAAATGCTGTCCTTTCAGAGAAAATCACTTTCCTTTGAAAGTGCCTTAAGGTACTTACAAGCATTAGGATGAAACTCACATGCGTTTCTCTGAAAGAGAAGCAGTCTGTTCCAATACTTCAATTCAGTGTGTGAAGTGAATGGAGTATTGCTTCACTTTCTAAATGCTGCCCTTCAGAGAAAATCACTTTCCTTTGAAAGTGCCTTAAGTTACTTGCAAGCATTAGGAAGAAACTCACATGCGTTTCCCTCAAAGAGAAGCAGTCTGTTCCAACACTTCAATTCACTGTGCGAAGTGAATGGAGTGTTGCTTCACTTTCTAAATGCTGTACTTTAAGAGAAAATCACTTTCCTTTGAAAGTGCCTTAAACTACTTTCAAGCAATCACAAAAAACTCACATGCGTTTCTCTGAAACAGAAGCAGTCTCTTCCAACACTTCAATTCACTGTGCGAAGTGAATGGAGTGTTGCTTCACTTTCTAAATGCTGTCCTTTCAGAGAAAATCACGTTCCTTTGAAAGTGCCTTAAGGTACTTACAAGCATTAGGATGAAACTCACATGCGTTTCTCTGAAAGAGAAGCAGTCTGTTCCAACACTTCAATTCACTGTGCGAAGTGAATGGAGTGTTGCTTCACTTTCTAAATGCTGTCCTTTCAGAGAAAATCACTTTTGTTTTAAAGTGCCTTAAGAAACTTTCAAGCATTCACAAGAAACTCACATGCATTTCTCTGAAAGAGAAACCTTCTCTTCCAACACTTCAATTCACTGTGCGAAGTGAATTGAGTGTTTCTTCACTTTCTAAATGCTGTCCTTTTAGAGAAAATCACTTTCTTTTGAAAGTGCCTTAAGCTACTTACAAGCATTCAACAGAAACTCACATGCATTTCTCTGAAAGAGAAGCAGTCTGTTCCAACACTTCAATTCACTGTGCGAAGTGAATGGAGTGTTGCTTCACTTTCTAAATGCTGTCCTTTCAGAGAAAATCACTTTTGTTTTAAAGTGCCTTAAGAAACTTTCAAGCATTCACAAGAAACTCACATGCATTTCTCTGAAAGAGAAACCTTCTCTTCCAACACTTCAATTCACTGTGCGAAGTGAATGGAGTGTTTCTTCACTTTCTAAATGCTGTCCTTTCAGAGAAAATCACTTTCTTTTGAAAGTGCCTTAAGCTACTTACAAGCATTCAACAGAAACTCACATGCATTTCTCTGAAAGAGAAGCAGTCTGTTCCAACACTTCAATTCACTGTGCGAAGTGAATGGAGTGTTGCTTCACTTTCTAAATTCTTTCCTTTCAGAGAAAATCACTTTCCTTTGAAAGTGCCTTAAGCAACTTGCAAGCATTCACAAGAAACACTAATGCGTTTCTATGAAAGAGAAGCACTCTGTTCCAACACTTCAATTCACTGCACGAAGGGAATCGAGTCTTGCTTCACTTTCTAAATGCTGTCCTTTCAGAGAAAATCACTTTCCTTTGAAAGTGCCTTAAGTTACTTGCAAGCATTAGGAAGAAACTCACATGTGTTTCTCTGAAAGAGAAGCAGTCTGTTCCAACACTTCAATTCACTGTGCGAAGTGAATGGAGTGTTGCTTCACTTTCTAAATGCTGTACTTTCAGAGAAAATCACTTTCCTTTGAAAGTGCCTTAAACTACTTTCAAGCAATCACAAAAAACACACATGCGTTTCTCTGAAACAGAAGCAGTCTCTTCTAACACTTCAATTCACTGTGCGAAGTGAATGGAGTGTTGCTTCACATTCTAAATGCTGTCCTTTCAGAGAAAATCACTTTCCTTTGAAACTGCCTTAATCTACTTACATGCATTCAGAAGAAACTCACATCTGTTTCTCTGAAAGAGATGGAGTCTGTTGCAACACTTCAATTCACTGTGCGAAGTGAATGGAGTATTACTTCACTTTCTAAATGCTGTCCTTTCAGAGAAAATCTCTTTCCTTTGAAAGAGCCTTAAGCTACTTACAAACATTCAACAGAAACACACATGCATTTCTCTGAAAGAGAAGCAATCTCTTTCAACACTTCAATTATCTCTGCAAAGTGAATGGAGTGTTGCTTCACCTTCTCAATGCTGTTCTTTCAGAGAAAATCACTTTCCTTTGAAAGTGCCTTAAGCTACTTACAAGCATTCAACAGAAACTCACGTGCATTTCTCTGAAAGAGAAGCAGTCTGTTCCAACACTTCAATTCACTGTGCGAAGTGAATGGAGTATTGCTTCACTTTCTAAATTCTTTCCTTTCAGAGAAAATCACTTTCTTTGAAAGTGCCTTAAGTTACTTGCAAGCATTAGGATGAAACTCACATGCGTTTCTCTGAAAGAGAAGCAGTCTGTTCCAACACTTCAATTCACTGTGCGAAGTGAATGGAATGTTGCTGCACTATCTAAATGCTGTCCTTTCAGAGAAAATCACTTTCCTTTGAAAATGCCTTAATCTACTTACAAGCATTCAGAAGAAACTTACATTTGTTTCTCTGAAAGAGAAGGAGTCTGTTCCAACACTTCAATTCACTGTGCGAAGTGAATGGAGTGTTGCTTCACTTTCTAAATGCTGTCCTTTCAGAGAAAATCACTTTCCTTCTAAAGTGCCTTAAGCTACATACAAGCATTAGGAAGAAACTCACATGCGTTTCTCTGAAAGAGAAGCAGTCTGTTCCAACACTTCAATTCACTGTGCGAGTTGAATGGAGTGTTGCTTCACTTTCTAAATGCTGTACTTTCAGAGAAAATCACTTTTGTTTGAAAGTGCCTTAAGAAACTTTCAAGCATTCACAAAGAAACTCACATGCATTTCTCTGAAAGCGAATCCTTCTCTTCCAACACTTCAATTCACTGTGCGAAGTGAATGGAGTGTTGCTTCACTTTCTAAATGCTTTCCTTTCAGAGAAATCACTTTCGTTTGAAAGTGCCTTAAGCAACTTGCAAGCATTCACAAGAAACACTAATGCGTTTCTATGAATGAGAAGCACTCTGTTCCAACACTTCAATTCACTGCACGAAGGGAATGGAGTGTTACTTCACTTTCTAAATGCTGTCCTTTCAGAGAAAATCACTTTCTTTTGAAAGTGCCTTAAGCTACTTACAAGCATTCACCAGAAACTCACATGCGCTTCTCTGAAAGAGAAGCAGTCTGTTCCACCACTTCAATTCACTGTGCGAAGTGAATGGAGTGTTGCTTCACTTTCTAAATGCCGTCCTTTCAGAGAAAATCACTTTCCTTTGAAAGTGCCTTAAGTTACTTGCAAGCATTAGGAAGAAACTCACATGCGTTTCTCTGAAAGAGAAGCAGTCTGTTCTAACACTTCAATTCACTGTGCGAAGTGAATGGAGTGTTGCTTCACTTTCTAAATGCTGTACTTTCAGAGAAAATCACTTTCCTTTGAAAGTGCCTTAAACTACTTTCAAGCAATCACAAAAAACTCACATGCGTTTCTCAGAAAGAGAAGCAGTCCGTTCCAACACTTCAATTCACTGTGCGAAGTGAATGGAGTGTTGCTTCACTTTCTAAATGCTGTCCTTTCAGAGAAAATCACTTTCCTTTGAAAGTGCCTTAAGGTACTTACAAGCATTAGGATGAAACTCACATGCGTTTCTCTGAAAGAGAAGCAGTCTGTTCCAATACTTCAATTCAGTGTGTGAAGTGAATGGAGTATTGCTTCACTTTCTAAATGCTGCCCTTCAGAGAAAATCACTTTCCTTTGAAAGTGCCTTAAGTTACTTGCAAGCATTAGGAAGAAACTCACATGCGTTTCCCTCAAAGAGAAGCAGTCTGTTCCAACACTTCAATTCACTGTGCGAAGTGAATGGAGTGTTGCTTCACTTTCTAAATGCTGTACTTTCAGAGAAAATCACTTTCCTTTGAAAGTGCCTTAAACTACTTTCAAGCAATCACAAAAAACTCACATGCGTTTCTCTGAAACAGAAGCAGTCTCTTCCAACACTTCAATTCACTGTGCGAAGTGAACGGAGTGTTGCTTCACTTTCTAAATGCTGTCCTTTCAGAGAAAATCACGTTCCTTTGAAAGTGCCTTAAGGTACTTACAAGCATTAGGATGAAACTCACATGCGTTTCTCTGAAAGAGAAGCAGTCTGTTCCAACACTTCAATTCACTGTGCGAAGTGAATGGAGTGTTGCTTCACTTTCTAAATGCTGTCCTTTCAGAGAAAATCACTTTTGTTTTAAAGTGCCTTAAGAAACTTTCAAGCATTCACAAGAAACTCACATGCATTTCTCTGAAAGAGAAACCTTCTCTTCCAACACTTCAATTCACTGTGCGAAGTGAATGGAGTGTTGCTTCACTTTCTAAATGCTGTCCTTTTAGAGAAAATCACTTTCTTTTGAAAGTGCCTTAAGCTACTTACAAGCATTCAACAGAAACTCACATGCATTTCTCTGAAAGAGAAGCAGTCTGTTCCAACACTTCAATTCACTGTGCGAAGTGAATGGTGTGTTGCTTCACTTTCTAAATGCTGTCCTTTCAGAGAAAATCACTTTTGTTTTAAAGTGCCTTAAGAAACTTTCAAGCATTCACAAGAAACTCACATGCATTTCTCTGAAAGAGAAACCTTCTCTTCCAACACTTCAATTCACTGTGCGAAGTGAATGGAGTGTTTCCTCACTTTCTAAATGCTGTCCTTTTAGAGAAAATCACTTTCTTTTGAAAGTGCCTTAAGCTACTTACAAGCATTCAACAGAAACTCACATGCATTTCTCTGAAAGAGAAGCAGTCTGTTCCAACACTTCAATTCACTGTGCGAAGTGAATGGAGTGTTGCTTCACTTTCTAAATTCTTTCCTTTCAGAGAAAATCACTTTCCTTTGAAAGTGCCTTAAGCATCTTGCAAGCATTCACAAGAAACACTAATGCGTTTCTATGAAAGAGAAGCACTCTGTTCCAACACTTCAATTCACTGCACGAAGGGAATCGAGTCTTGCTTCACTTTCTAAATGCTGTCCTTTCAGAGAAAATCACTTTCCTTTAAAAGTGCCTTAAGTTACTTGCAAGCATTAGGAAGAAACTCACATGTGTTTCTCTGAAAGAGAAGCAGTCTGTTCCAACACTTCAATTCACTGTGCGAAGTGAATGGAGTGTTGCTTCACTTTCTAAATGCTGTACTTTCAGAGAAAATCACTTTCCTTTGAAAGTGCCTTAAACTACTTTCAAGCAATCACAAAAAACACACATGCGTTTCTCTGAAACAGAAGCAGTCTCTTCTAACTCTTCAATTCACTGTGCGAAGTGAATGGAGTGTTGCTTCACATTCTAAATGCTGTCCTTTCAGAGAAAATCACTTTCCTTTGAAACTGCCTTAATCTACTTACATGCATTCAGAAGAAACTCACATCTGTTTCTCTGAAAGAGATGGAGTCTGTTCCAACACTTCAATTCACTGTGCGAAGTGAATGGAGTATTGCTTCACTTTCTAAATGCTGTCCTTTCAGAGAAAATCTCTTTCCTTTGAAAGAGCCTTAAGCTACTTACAAACATTCAACAGAAAATCACATGCATTTCTCTGAAAGAGAAGCAATCTCTTTCAACACTTCAATTCTCTGTGCAAAGTGAATGGAGTGTTGCTTCACCTTCTCAATGCTGTTCTTTCAGAGAAAATCACTTTCCTTTGAAAGTGCCTTAAGCTACTTACAAGCATTCAACAGAAACTCACATGCATTTCTCTGAAAGAGAAGCAGTCTGTTCCAACACTTCAATTCACTGTGCGAAGTGAATGGAGTATTGCTTCACTTTCTAAATTCTTTCCTTTCAGAGAAAATCACTTTCCTTTGAAAGTGCCTTAAGTTACTTGCAAGCATTAGGAAGAAACTCACATGCGTTTCTCTGAAAGAGAAGCAGTCTGTTCCAACACTTCAATTCACTGTGCGAAGTGAATGGAGTGTTGCTGCACTATCTAAATGCTGTACTTTCAGAGAAAATCACTTTTGTTTGAAAGTGCCTTAAGCAACTTTCACACATTCACAAGAAACTCACATGCATTTCTCGGAAAGAGAAGCAGTGTGTTCCAACACTTCAATTCACTGTGCGAAGTGAATGGAGTGTTGCTTCACTTTCTAAATTCTGTCCTTTCAGAGACAATCACTTTCCTTTGAAAGTGCCTTAAACTAATTTCAAGCATTCACAAAAAACTCACATGCGTTTCTCTGAAAGAGAATTAGTCTGTTCCAACACTTCAATTCACTGTGCGAAGAGAATGGAGTGTTGCTTCACTTTCTAAATGCTGTACTTTCAGAGAAAATCACTTTCCTTTGAAAGTGCCTTAAGTTACTTGCAAGCATTAGGAAGAAACTCACATGCGTTTCTCTGAAAGAGAAGCAGTCTGTTCCAACACTTCAATTCACTGTGCGAAGTGAATGGAGTGTTGCTGCACTATCTAAATGCTGTACTTTCAGAGAAAATCACTTTTGTTTGAAAGTGCCTTAAGCAACTTTCACACATTCACAAGCAACTCACATGCATTTCTCTGAAAGAGAAGCCTTCTCTTTCAACACTTAAATTCACTGTGCGAAGTGAATGGAGTGTTGCTTCACTTTCTAAATGCTGTCCTTTCAGAGAAAATCACTTTCCTTTGAAAGTGCCTTAAGCTACTTACAAGCATTCAACAGAAACTCACATGCATTTCTCTGAAAGAGAAGCAGTCTGTTCCAACACTTCAATTCACTGTTCGAAGTGAATGGAATGACACTTCACTTTGTTAATGCTGTTCTTTCAGAGAAAATCACTTTCCTTTGAAAGTGCCTTAAGCTACTTACAAGCATTCAACAGAAACTCACATGCATTTCTCTGAAAGAGAAGCAGTCTGTTCCAACACTTCAATTCACTCTGCGAAGTGAATGGAGTATTGCTTCACTTTCTAAATACTTTCCTTTCAGAGAAAATCACTTTCTTTGAAAGTGCCTTAAGTTACTTGCAAGCATTAGGATGAAACTCACATGCGTTTCTCTGAAAGAGAAGCAGTCTGTTCCAACACTTCAATTCACTGTGCGAAGTGAATGGAGTGTTGCTGCACTATCTAAATGCTGTCCTTTCAGAGAAAATCACTTTCCTTTGAAAATGCCTTAATCTACTTACAAGCATTCAGAAGAAACTTACATTTGTTTCTCTGAAAGAGAAGGAGTCTGTTCCAACACTTCAATTCACTGTGCGAAGTGAATGGAGTGTTGCTTCACTTTCTAAATGCTGTCCTTTCAGAGAAAATCACTTTCCTTCTAAAGTGCCTTAAGCTACATACAAGCATTAGGAAGAAACTCACATGCGTTTGTCTGAAAGAGAAGCAGTCTGTTCCAACACTTCAATTCACTGTGCGAGTTGAATGGAGTGTTGCTTCACTTTCTAAATGCTGTACTTTCAGAGAAAATCACTTTTGTTGGAAAGTGCCTTAAGAAACTTTCAAGCATTCACAAAGAAACTCACATGCATTTCTCTGAAAGCGAATCCTTCTCTTCCAACACTTCAATTCACTGTGCGAAGTGAATGGAGTGTTGCTTCACTTTCTAAATGCTTTCCTTTCAGAGAAATCACTTTCGTTTGAAAGTGCCTTAAGCAACTTGCAAGCATTCACAAGAAACACTAATGCGTTTCTATGAATGAGAAGCACTCTGTTCCAACACTTCAATTCACTGCACGAAGGGAATGGAGTGTTACTTCACATTCTAAATGCTGTCCTTTCAGAGAAAATCACTTTCTTTTGAAAGTGCCTTAAGCTACTTAAAAGCATTCACCAGAAACTCACATGCGCTTCTCTGAAAGAGAAGCAGTCTGTTCCACCACTTCAATTCACTGTGCGAAGTGAATGGAGTGTTGCTTCACTTTCTAAATGCCGTCCTTTCAGAGAAAATCACTTTCCTTTGAAAGTGCCTTAAGTTACTTGCAAGCATTAGGAAGAAACTCACATGCGTTTCTCTGAAAGAGAAGCAGTCTGTTCTAACACTTCAATTCACTGTGCGAAGTGAATGGAGTGTTGCTTCACTTTCTAAATGCTGTACTTTCAGAGAAAATCACTTTCCTTTGAAAGTGCCTTAAACTACTTTCAAGCAATCACAAAAAACTCACATGCGTTTCTCAGAAAGAGAAGCAGTCCGTTCCAACACTTCAATTCACTGTGCGAAGTGAATGGAGTGTTGCTTCACTTTCTAAATGCTGTCCTTTCAGAGAAAATCACTTTCCTTTGAAAGTGCCTTAAGGTACTTACAAGCATTAGGATGAAACTCACATGCGTTTCTCTGAAAGAGAAGCAGTCTGTTCCAATACTTCAATTCAGTGTGTGAAGTGAATGGAGTATTGCTTCACTTTCTAAATGCTGCCCTTCAGAGAAAATCACTTTCCTTTGAAAGTGCCTTAAGTTACTTGCAAGCATTAGGAAGAAACTCACATGCGTTTCCCTCAAAGAGAAGCAGTCTGTTCCAACACTTCAATTCACTGTGCGAAGTGAATGGAGTGTTGCTTCACTTTCTAAATGCTGTCCTTTCAGAGAAAATCACGTTCCTTTGAAAGTGCCTTAAGGTACTTAAAAGCATTAGGATGAAACTCACATGCGTTTCTCTGAAAGAGAAGCAGTCTGTTCCAACACTTCAATTCACTGTGCGAAGTGAATGGAGTGTTGCTTCACTTTCTAAATGCTGTCCTTTCAGAGAAAATCACTTTTGTTTTAAAGTGCCTTAAGAAACTTTCAAGCATTCACAAGAAACTCACATGCATTTCTCTGAAAGAGAAACCGTCTCTTCCAACACTTCAATTCACTGTGCGAAGTGAATTGAGTGTTTCTTCACTTTCTAAATGCTGTCCTTTTAGAGAAAATCACTTTCTTTTGAAAGTGCCTTAAGCTACTTACAAGCATTCAACAGAAACTCACATGCATTTCTCTGAAAGAGAAGCAGTCTGTTCCAACACTTCAATTCACTGTGCGAAGTGAATGGAGTGTTGCTTCACTTTCTAAATGCTGTCCTTTCAGAGAAAATCACTTTTGTTTTAAAGTGCCTTAAGAAACTTTCAAGCATTCACAAGAAACTCACATGCATTTCTCTGAAAGAGAAACCTACTCTTCCAACACTTCAATTCACTGTGTGAAGTGAATGGAGTGTTTCTTCACTTTCTAAATGCTGTCCTTTTAGAGAAAATCACTTTCTTTTGAAAGTGCCTTAAGCTACTTACAAGCATTCAACAGAAACTCACATGCATTTCTCTGAAAGAGAAGCAGTCTGTTCCAACACTTCAATTCACTGTGCGAAGTGAATGGAGTGTTGCTTCACTTTCTAAATTCTTTCCTTTCAGAGAAAATCCCTTTCCTTTGAATGTGCCTTAAGCTACTTACAAGCATTCAACAGAAACTCACATGCATTTCTCTGAAAGAGAAGAAATCTGTTCCAACACTTCAATGCACTGTACAAAGTGAATGGAGTGTTGCTTCACTTTCTAAATTCTGTCCTTTCAGAGAAAATCACTTTCCTTTGAAAGTGCCTTAAGCAACTTGCAAGCATTCACAAGAAACACTATTGCGTTTCTATGAAAGAGAAGCACTCTGTTCCAACACTTCAATTCACTGCACGAAGGGAATCGAGTCTTGCTTCACTTTCTAAATGCTGTCCTTTCAGAGAAAATCACTTTCCTTTGAAAGTGCCTTAAGTTACTTGCAAGCATTAGGAAGAAACTCACATGTGTTTCTCTGAAAGAGAAGCAGTCTGTTCCAACACTTCAATTCACTGTGCGAAGTGAATGGAGTGTTGCTTCACATTCTAAATGCTGTCCTTTCAGAGAAAATCACTTTCCTTTGAAAGTGCCTTAAACTACTTACATGCATTCAGAAGAAACTCACATCTGTTTCTCTGAAAGAGATGGAGTCTGTTCCAACACTTCAATTCACTGTGCGAAGTGAATGGAGTATTGCTTCACTTTCTAAATGCTGTCCTTTCAGAGAAAATCTCTTTCCTTTGAAAGAGCCTTAAGCTACTTACAAACATTCAACAGAAAATCACATGCATTTCTCTGAAAGAGAAGCAATCTCTTTCAACACTTCAATTCTCTGTGCAAAGTGAATGGAGTGTTGCTTCACCTTCTCAATGCTGTTCTTTCAGAGAAAATCACTTTCCTTTGAAAGTGCCTTAAGCTACTTACAAGCATTCAACAGAAACTCACATGCATTTCTCTGAAAGAGAAGCAGTCTGTTCCAACACTTCAATTCACTGTGCGAAGTGAATGGAGTATTGCTTCACATCTAAATTCTTTCCTTTCAGAGAAAATCACTTTCCTTTGAAAGTGCCTTAAGTTACTTGCAAGCATTAGGAAGAAACTCACATGCGTTTCTCTGAAAGAGAAGCAGTCTGTTCCAAAACTTCAATTCACTGTGCGAAGTGAATGAAGTGTTGCTGCACTATCTAAATGCTGTACTTTCAGAGAAAATCACTTTTGTTTGAAAGTGCCTTAAGCAACTTTCACACATTCACTAGAAACTCACATGCATTTCTCGGAAAGAGAAGCAGTCTGTTCCAACACTTCAATTCACTGTGTTATGTGAATGGAGTGTTGCTTCACTTTCTAAATGCTGTACTTTCAGAGAAAATCACTTTCCTTTGAAAGTGCCTTAAACTACTTTCAAGCAATCACAAAATACACACATGCGTTTCTCTGAAACAGAAGCAGTCTCTTCTAACACTTCAATTCACTGTGCGAAGTGAATGGAGTGTTGCTTCACATTCTAAATGCTGTCCTTTCAGAGAAAATCACTTTCCTTTGAAACTGCCTTAATCTACTTACATGCATTCAGAAGAAACTCACATCTGTTTCTCTGAAAGAGATGGAGTCTGTTGCAACACTTCAATTCACGGTGCGAAGTGAATGGATTATTACTTCACTTTCTAAATGCTGTCCTTTCAGAGAAAATCTCTTTCCTTTGAAAGAGCCTTAAGCTACTTACAAACATTCAACAGAAACTCACATGCATTTCTCTGAAAGAGAAGCAATCTCTTTCAACACTTCAATTATCTCTGCAAAGTGAATGGAGTGTTGCTTCACCTTCTCAATGCTGTTCTTTCAGAGAAAATCACTTTCCTTTGAAAGTGCCTTAAGCTACTTACAAGCATTCAACAGAAACTCACGTGCATTTCTCTGAAAGAGAAGCAGTCTGTTCCAACACTTCAATTCACTGTGCGAAGTGAATGGAGTATTGCTTCACTTTCTAAATTCTTTCCTTTCAGAGAAAATCACTTTCTTTGAAAGTGCCTTAAGTTACTTGCAAGCATTAGGATGAAACTCACATGCGTTTCTCTGAAAGAGAAGCAGTCTGTTCCAACACTTCAATTCACTGTGCGAAGTGAATGGAGTGTTGCTGCACTATCTAAATGCTGTCCTTTCAGAGAAAATCACTTTCCTTTGAATATGCCTTAATCTACTTACAAGCATTCAGAAGAAACTTACATCTGTTTCTCTGAAAGAGAAGGAGTCTGTTCCAACACTTCAATTCACTGTGCGAAGTGAATGGAGTGTTGCTTCACTTTCTAAATGCTGTCCTTTCAGAGAAAATCACTTTCCTTCTAAAGTGCCTTAAGCTACTTACAAGCATTAGGAAGAAACTCACATGCGTTTCTCTGAAAGAGAAGCAGTTTGTTCCAACACTTCAATTCACTGTGCGAGTTGAATGGAGTGTTGCTTCACTTTCTAAATGCTGTACTTTCAGAGAAAATCACTTTTGTTTGAAAGTGCCTTAAGAAACTTTCAAGCATTCACAAAGAAACTCAAATGCATTTCTCTGAAACCGAAACCTTCTCTTCCAACACTTCAATTCACTGTGCGAAGTGAATGGAGTGTTGCTTCACTTTCTAAATGCTTTCCTTTCAGAGAAATCATTTTCGTTTGAAAGTGCCTTAAGCAACTTGCAAGCATTCACAAGAAACACTAATGCGTTTCTATGAATGAGAAGCACTCTGTTCCAACACTTCAATTCACTGCACGAAGGGAATGGAGTGTTGATTCACTTTCTAAATGCCGTCCTTTCAGAGAAAATCACTTTCCTTTGAAAGTGCCTTAAGTTACTTGCAAGCATTAGGAAGAAACTCACATGCGTTTCTCTGAAAGAGAAGCAGTCTGTTCTAACACTTCAATTCACTGTGCGAAGTGAATGGAGTGTTGCTTCACTTTCTAAATGCTGTACTTTCAGAGAAAATCACTTTCCTTTGAAAGTGCCTTAAGCTACTTACAAACATTCAACAGAAAATCACATGCATTTCTCTGAAAGAGAAGCAATCTCTTTCAACACTTCAATTCTCTGTGCAAAGTGAATGGAGTGTTGCTTCACCTTCTCAATGCTGTTCTTTCAGAGAAAATCACTTTCCTTTGAAAGTGCCTTAAGCTACTTACAAGCATTCAACAGAAACTCACATGCATTTCTCTGAAAGAGAAGCAGTCTGTTCCAACACTTCAATTCACTGTGCGAAGTGAATGGAGTATTGCTTCACTTTCTAAATTCTTTCCTTTCAGAGAAAATCACTTTCCTTTGAAAGTGCCTTAAGTTACTTGCAAGCATTAGGAAGAAACTCACATGCGTTTCTCTGAAAGAGAAGCAGTCTGTTCCAACACTTCAATTCACTGTGCGAAGTGAATGGAGTGTTGCTGCACTATCTAAATGCTGTACTTTCAGAGAAAATCACTTTTGTTTGAAAGTGCCTTAAGCAACTTTCACACATTCACAAGAAACTCACATGCATTTCTCGGAAAGAGAAGCAGTGTGTTCCAACACTTCAATTCACTGTGCGAAGTGAATGGAGTGTTGCTTCACTTTCTAAATTCTGTCCTTTCAGAGACAATCACTTTCCTTTGAAAGTGCCTTAAACTAATTTCAAGCATTCACAAAAAACTCACATGCGTTTCTCTGAAAGAGAATTAGTCTGTTCCAACACTTCAATTCACTGTGCGAAGAGAATGGAGTGTTGCTTCACTTTCTAAATGCTGTACTTTCAGAGAAAATCACTTTCCTTTGAATGTGCCTTAAGTTACTTGCAAGCATTAGGAAGAAACTCACATGCGTTTCTCTGAAAGAGAAGCAGTCTGTTCCAACACTTCAATTCACTGTGCGAAGTGAATGGAGTGTTGCTGCACTATCTAAATGCTGTACTTTCAGAGAAAATCACTTTTGTTTGAAAGTGCCTTAAGCAACTTTCACACATTCACAAGCAACTCACATGCATTTCTCTGAAAGAGAAGCCTTCTCTTTCAACACTTAAATTCACTGTGCGAAGTGAATGGAGTGTTGCTTCACTTTCTAAATGCTGTCCTTTCAGAGAAAATCACTTTCCTTTGAAAGTGCCTTAAGCTACTTACAAGCATTCAACAGAAACTCACATGCATTTCTCTGAAAGAGAAGCAGTCTGTTCCAACACTTCAATTCACTGTTCGAAGTGAATGGAATGACACTTCACTTTGTTAATGCTGTACTTTCAGAGAAAATCACTTTCCTTTTAAAGTGCCTTATGCTACTTTCAAGCATTCACAGGAAACTCACATGCGTTTCACTGAAAGAGAAGCATTCTGTTCAAACACTTCAATTCACAGTGCAATTTGAATGGAGTGTTGCCTCACTTTCAAAATGCTGTCCTTTCAGAGAAAATCACTTTCCTTTGAAAGTGCCCTAAGCTACTTTCAAGCATTCACAAAAAACTCACATGCGTTTCTCTGAAAGAGAAGCAGTCTGTTCCAACACTTCAATTCACTGTGCGAAGTGAATGGAGTGTTGCTTCACTTTCTAAATGCTGTCCTTTCAGAGAAAATCACTTTCCTTTGAATGTGCCTTAAGGTACTTACAAGCATTAGGATGAAACTCACATGCGTTTCTCTGAAAGAGATGCAGTCTGTTCCAAAACTTGAATTCAGTGTGCGAAGTGAATGGAGTGCTGCTTCACTTTCTAAATGCTGTCCTTTCAGAGAAAATCACTTTCCTTTGAAAATGCCTTAATCTACTTACAAGCATTCAGAAGAAACTTACATCTGTTTCTCTGAAAGAGAAGGAGTCTGTTCCAACACTTCAATTCACTGTGCGAAGTGAATGGAGTGTTGCTTCACTTTCTAAATGCTGTCCTTTCAGAGAAAATCACTTTCCTTTTAAAGTGCCTTAAGCTACTTACAAGCATTAGGAAGAAACTCACATGCGTTTCTCTGAAAGAGAAGGAGTCTGTTCCAACACTTCAATTCACTGTGCGAAGTGAATGGAGTGTTGCATCACTTTCTAAATGCTGTACTTTCAGAGAAAATCACTTTTGTTTGAAAGTGCCTTAAGAAACTTTCAAGCATTCACAAGAAACTCACATGCATTTCTCTGAAAGCGAAACCTTCTCTTCCAACACTTCAATTCACTGTGCGAAGAGAATGGAGTGTTGCTTCACTTTCTAAATGCTTTCCTTTCAGAGAAATCACTTTCCTTTGAAAGTGCCTTAAGCAACTTGCAAGCATTCAAAAGAAACACTAATGCGTTTCTATGAATGAGAAGCACTCTGTTCCAACACTTCAATTCACTGCACGAAGGGAATGGAGTGTTGCTTCACTTTCTAAATGCTGTCCTTTCAGAGAAAATCACTTTCTTTTGAAAGTGCCTTAAGCTACTTACAAGCATTCACCAGAAACTCACATGCGCTTCTCTGAAAGAGAAGCAGTCTGTTCCACCACTTCAATTCACTCTGCGAAGTGAATGGAGTGTTGCTTCACTTTCTAAATGCCGTCCTTTCAGAGAAAATCACTTTCCTTTGAAAGTGCCTTAAGTAACTTGCAAGCATTAGGAAGAAACTCACATGCGTTTCTTTGAAAGAGAAGCAGTCTGTTCCAACACTTCAATTCACTGTGCGAAGTGAATGGAGTGTTGCTTCACTTTCTAAATGCTGTACTTTCAGAGAAAATCACTTTCCTTTGAAAGTGCCTTAAACTACTTTCAAGCAATCACAAAAAACTCACATGCGTTTCTCAGAAAGAGAAGCAGTCCGTTCCAACACTTCAATTCACTGTGCGAAGTGAATGGAGTGTTGCTTCACTTTCTAAATGCTGTCCTTTCAGAGAAAATCACTTTCCTTTGAAAGTGCCTTAAGGTACATACAAGCATTAGGATGAAACTCACATGCGTTTCTCTGAAAGAGAAGCAGTCTTTTCCAATACTTCAATTCAGTGTGGGAAGTGAATGGAGTATTGCTTCACTTTCTAAATGCTGTCCTTTCAGAGAAAATCACTTTCATTTGAAAGTGCCTTAAGTTACTTGCAAGCATTAGGAAGAAACTCACATGCGTTTCTCTGAAAGAGAAGCAGTCTGTTCCAACACTTCAATTCACTGTGCGAAGTGAATTGAGTGTTGCTTCACTTTCTAAATGCTGTACTTTAAGAGAAAATCACTTTCCTTTGAAAGTGCCTTAAACTACTTTCAAGCAATCACAAAAAACTCACATGCGTTTCTCTGAAAGAGAAGCAGTCTCTTCCAACACTTCAATTCACTGTGCGAAGTGAATGGAGTGTTGCTTCACTTTCTAAATGCTGTCCTTTCAGAGAAAATCACTTTTGTTTTAAAGTGCCTTAAGAAACTTTCAAGCATTCACAAGAAACTCACATGCATTTCTCTGAAAGAGAAGCAGTCTGTTCCAACACTTCAATTCACTGTGAGAAGTGAATGGAGTGTTGCTTCACTTTCTAAATGCTTTCCTTTCAGAGAATATCACTTTCCTTTGAAAGTGCCTTAAGCAACTTGCAAGCATTCACAAGAAACACTAATGCGTTTCTATGAAAGAGAAGCACTCTGTTCCAACACTTCAATTCACTGCACGAAGGGAATCGAGTCTTGCTTCACTTTCTAAATGCTGTCCTTTCACAGAAAATCACTTTCCTTTGAAAGTGCATTAAGCTACTTACAAGCATTCACCAGAAACTCACATGCGCTTCTCTGAATGAGAAGCAGTCTGTTCCAACACTTCAATTCACTGTGAGAAGTGCATGGAGTGTTGCTTCACTTTCTAAATGCTGTCCTTTCAGAGAAAATCACTTTCCTTTGAAAGTGCCTTAAGCTACTTACAAGCATTCAACAGAAACTAACATGCATTTCTCTGAAAGAGAAGCAGCCTGTTCCAACACTTCAATTCACTGTGCGAAGTGAATGGAGTGTTGCTTCACTTTCTAAATGCTGTCCTTTCAGAGAAAATCACTTTCATTTGATAGTGCCTTAAGTTACTTGCAAGCATTAGGAAGAAACTCACATGCATTTCTCTGAAAGAGAAGCAGTCTGTTCCAACACTTCAATTCACTGTGCGAAGTGAATGGAGTGTTGCTTCACTTTCTAAATGCTGTCCTTTCAGAGAAAATCACTTTCCTTTTAAAGTGCCTTAAACTACTTTCAAGCAATCACAAAAAGCACACATGCGTTTCTCTGAAACAGAAGCAGTCTCTTCCAAGACTTCAATTCACTGTGCGAAGTGAATGGAGTGTTGCTTCACTTTCTAAATGCTGTCCTTTCAGAGAAAATCACTTTCCTTTGAAAGTGCCTTAAGGTACTTGCAAGCATTAGGATGAAACTCACATGCGTTTCTCTGAAAGAGAAGCAGTCTGTTCCAAAACTTCAATTCAGTGTGCGAAGTGAATGGAGTGTTGCTTCACTTTCTAAATGCTGTCCTTTCAAAGAAGATTACTTTCCTTTGAAACTGCCTTAATCTACTTACAAGCATTCAGAAGAAACTTACATCTGTTTCACTGAAAGAGAAGGAGTCTGTTCCAACACTTCAATTCACTGTGCGAAGTGAATGGAGTGTTGCTTCACTTTGTAAATGCTGTCCTTTCAGAGAAAATCACTTTTCTTTTAAAGTGCCTTAAGCTACTTACAAGCATTAGGAAGAAACTCACATGCGTTTCTCTGAAAGAGAAGCAGTCTGTTCCAACACTTCAATTCACTGTGCGAAGTGAATGGAGTGTTGCTTCACTTTCTAAATGCTGTCCTTTCAGAGAAAATCACTTTTGTTTGAAAGTGCCTTAAGAAACTTTCAAGCATTCACAAGAAACTCACATGCATTTCTCTGAAAGCGAAACCTTCTCTTCCAACACTTCAATTCACTGTGCGAAGTGAATGGAGTGTTGCTTCACTTTCTAAATGCTTTCCTTTCAGAGAAAATCACTTTCCTTTGAAAGTGCCTTAAGCAACTTGCAAGCATTCACAAGAAACACTAATGCGTTTCTATGAAAGAGAAGCACTCTGTTCCAACTCTGCAATTCACTGCTCGAAGGGAATGGAGTCTTGCTTCACTTTCTAAATGCTGTCCTTTCAGAGAAAATCACTTTCCTTTGAAAGTGCCTTAAGCTACTTACAAGCATTCACCAGAAACTCACATGCGCTTCTCTAAAAGAGAAGGAGTCTGTTCCAACACTTCAATTCACTGTGAGAAGTGAATGGAGTGTTGCTTCACTTTCTAAATGCTGTCCTTTCAGAGAAAATCACTTCCTTTGAAAGTGCCTTAAGCTACTTGCAAGCATTCACACTCAACACTAATGCGTTTCTATGAAAGAGAAGCACTCTGTTCCAACACTTCAATTCACTGCACGAAGGGAACGGAGTATTGCTTCACTTTCTAAATGCTGTCCTTTCAGAGAAAATCACTTTCCTTTGAAAGAGCCTTAAGCTACTTACAAACATTCAACAGAAACTCACATGCATTTCTCTGAAAGAGAAGCAATCTCTTTCAACACTTCAATTCACTGTGCGAAGTGAATGGAGTGTTGCTTCACCTTCTCAATGCTGTTCTTTCAGAGAAAATCACTTTCCTTTGAAAGTGCCTTAAGCTACTTACAAGCATTCAACAGAAACTCACATGCATTTCTCTGAAAGAGAAGCAGTCTGTTCCAACACTTCAATTCACTGTGCGAAGTGAATGGAGTGTTGCTTCACTTTCTAAATGCTGTCCTTTCAGAGAAAATCACTTTCATTTGATAGTGCCTTAAGTTACTTGCAAGCATTAGGAAGAAACTCACATGCATTTCTCTGAAAGAGAAGCAGTCTGTTCCAACACTTCAATTCACTGTGTGAAGTGAATGGAGTGTTGCTTCACTTTCTAAATGCTGTCCTTTCAGAGAAAATCACTTTCCTTTTAAAGTGCCTTAAACTACTTTCGAGCAATCACAAAAAACACACATGCGTTTCTCTGAAACAGAAGCAGTCTCTTTCAACACTTCAATTCACTGTGCGAAGTGAATGGAGTGTTGCTTCACTTTCTAAATGCTGTCCTTTCAGAGAAAATCACTTTCCTTTGAAAGTGCCTTAAGGTACTTACAAGCATTAGGATGAAACTCACATGCATTTCTCTGAAAGAGAAGCAGTCTGTTCCAATACTTCAATTCAGTGTGCGAAGTGAATGGAGTGTTGCTTCACTTTCTAAATGCTGTCCTTTCAGAGAAAATCACTTTCCTTTGAAATTGCCTTAAGTTACTTGCAAGCATTAGGAAGAAACTCACGTGCGTTTCTCTGAAAGAGAAGCAGTCTGTTCCAACACTTCAATTCACTGTGCGAAGTGAATGGAGTGTTGCTTCACTTTCTATATGCTGTACTTTAAGAGAAAATCACTTTCCTTTGAAAGTGCCTTAAACTACTTTCAAGCAATCACAAAAAACTCACATGCATTTCTCTGAAACAGAAGCAGTCTCTTCCAACACTTCAATTCACTGTGCGAAGTGAATGGAGTGTTGCTTCACTTTCTAAATGCTGTCCTTTCAGAGAAAATCACTTTCCTTTGAAAGTGCCTTAAGGTACTTACAAGCATTAGGATGAAACTCACATGCGTTTCTCTGAAAGAGAAGCAGTCTGTTCCAATACTTCAATTCAGTGTGCAAAGTGAATGGAGTGTTGCTTCACTTTCTAAATGCTGTCCTTTCAGAGAAAATCACTTTCCTTTGAAACTGCCTTAATCTACTTACAAGCATTCAGAAGAAACTCACATCTGTTTCTCTAAAAGAGAAGGAGTCTGTTCCAACACTTCAATTCACTGTTCGAAGTGAATGGAGTGTTGCTTCACTTTCTAAATGCTGTCCTTTCAGAGAAAATCACTTTCCTTTGAAAGTGCCTTAAGCTACTTACAAGTATTCAACAGAAACTCACATGCATTTCTCTGAAAGAGAAGCAGTCTGTTCCAACACTTCAATTCACTGTGCGAAGTGAATGGAGTGTTGCTTCACTTTCTAAATTCTTTCCTTTCAGAGAAAATCACTTTCCTTTGAAAGTGCCTTAAGCAACTTGCAAGCATTCACAAGAAACACTAATGCGTTTCTATGAAAGAGAAGCACTCTGTTCCAACACTTCAATTCACTGCACGAAGGGAATGGAGTGTTGCTTCACTTTCTAAATGCTGTCCTTTCAGAGAAAATCACTTTCCTTTGAAAGTGCCTTAAGCTACTTACAAGCATTCACCAGAAACTCACATGCGCTTCTCTGAAAGAGAAGCAGTCTGTTCCAACACTTCAATTCACTGTGCGAAGTGAATGGAGTGTTGCTTCACTTTCTAAATGCTGTACTTTCAGAGAAAATCACTTTTGTTTTAAAGTGCCTCAAGAAACTTTCAAGCATTCACAAGAAACTCACATGCATTTCTCTGAAAGAGAAACCTTCTCTTCCAACACTTCAATTCACTGTGCGAAGTGAATGGAGTGTTGCTTCACTTTCTAAATTCTGTCCTTTCAGAGACAATCACTTTCCTTTGAAAGTGCCTCAAACTAATTTCAGTATTCACAAAAAACTCACATGTGTTTCTCTGAAAGAGAATTAGTCTGTTCCAACACTTCAATTCACTGTGCGAAGTGAATGGAGTGTTGCTTCACTGTCTAAATGCTGTCCTTTCAGAGAAAATCACTTTCCTTTGAAAGTGCCTTAAGCTACTTGCAAGCATTCACAAGAAACACTAATGCGTTTCTATGAAAGAGAAGAACTCTGTTCCAACACTTCAATTCACTGCACGAAAGGAAAGGAGTATTGCTTCACTTTCTAAATGCTGTCCTTTCAGAGAATATCACTTTCCTTTGAAAGCGCCTTAAGCTACCTACAAACATTCAACAGAAACTCACATGCATTTCTCTGAAAGAGAAGCAATCTCTTTCAACACTTCAATTCACTGTGCAAAGTGAATGGAGTGTTGCTTCACCTTCTCAATGCTGTTCTTTCAGAGAAAATCACTTTCCTTTGAAAGTGCCTTAAGCTATTTACAAGCATTCAACAGAAACTCACAAGCATTTCTCTGAAAGATAAGCAGTCTGTTCCAACACTTCAATTCACTGTGCGAAGTGAATGGAGTGTTGCTTCACTTTCTAAATTCTTTCCTTTCAGAGAAAATCACTTTCCTTTGAAAGTGCCTTAAGCAACTTGCAAGCATTCACAAGAAAAACTATTGCGTTTCTATGAGAGAGAAGCACGCTGTTCCAACACTTCAATTCACTGCACGAAGGGAATGGAGTGTTGCTTCACT
Organism: Myodes glareolus; assembly: GCF_982192425.1. Classification (NCBI taxonomy): domain Eukaryota; kingdom Metazoa; phylum Chordata; class Mammalia; order Rodentia; family Cricetidae; genus Myodes; species Myodes glareolus. The sequence goes on from NW_028263238.1 coordinate 733,393, forward strand.
TTCTAAATGCTGTCCTTTCAGAGAAAATTACTTTCCTTTGAAACTGCCTTAATCTACTTACAAGCATTCAGAAGAAACTTACATCTGTTTCACTGAAAGAGAAGGAGTCTGTTCCAACACTTCAATTCACTGTGCGAAGTGAATGGAGTGTTGCCTCACTTTCTAAATGCTGTCCTTTCAGATAAAATCACTTTCCTTTTAATGTGCCTTAAGCTACTTACAAGCATTAGGAAGAAACTCACATGCATTTCTCTGAAAGAGAAGCAGTCTGTTCCAACACTTCAATTCACTGTGCGAAGTGAATGGAGTGTTGCTTCACTTTCTAAATGCTGTACTTTAAGAGAAAATCACTTTCCTTTGAAAGTGCCTTACGTTACTTGCAAGCATTAGGAAGAAACTCACATGCGTTTCTCTGAAAGAAAAGCAGTCTGTTCCAACACTTCAATTCACTGTGCGAAGTGAATGGAGTGTTGCTTCACTTTCTAAATGCTGTACTTTCAGAGAAAATCACTTTTGTTTGAACGTGCCTTAAGCAACTTTCACGCATTCACAAGATACTCACATGCATTTCTCTGAAAGAGAAGCCTTATCTTCCAACACTTCAATTCACTGTGCGAAGTGAATGGAGTGTTGCTTCACTTTCTAAATGCTGTCCTTTCAGAAAAAATCACTTTCCCTTGAAAGAGCCTTAAGCAACTTACAAGCATTCAACAGAAACTCACATGCATTTCTCTGAAAGAGAAGCAGTCTGTTCCAACACTTCAATTCACTGTGCAAAGTGAATGGAGTGTTGCTTCACCTTCTCAATGCTGTTCTTTCAGAGAAAATCACTTTCCTTTGAAAGTGCCTTAAGCTACTTACAAGCATTCACCAGAAATTCACATGCATTTCTCTGAAATAGAAGCAGTCTGTTCCAAAACTTCAATTCAGTGTGCGAAGAGAATGGAGTGTTGCTTCACTATCTAAATGCTGTCCTTTCAGAGAAAATCACTTTTCTTTGAAAGTGCCTTAAGCTACTTACAAGCATTCTCCAGAAATTCACATGCGCTTCTCTGAATGAGAAGCTGTCTGTTCCAACACTTCAATTCACTGTGCGAAGTGAATGGAGTGTTGCTTCACTTTCTAAATGCTGTCCTTTCAGAGGAAATCACTTTCTTTGAAAGTGCCTTAAGTTACTTGCAAGCATTAGGAAGAAACTCACATGCGTTTCTCTGAAAGAGAAGCAGTCTGTTACAGCACTTCAATTCACTGTGCGAAGTGAATGGAGTGTTGCTTCACTTTCTAAATGCTGTACTTTAAGAGAAAATCACTTTCCTTTGAAAGTGCCTTAAACTACTTTCAAGCAATCACAAAAAACTCAGATGCGTTTCTCAGAAACAGAAGCAGTCTCTTCCAACACTTCAATTCACTGTGCGAAGTGAATGGAGTGTTGCTTCACTTTCTAAATGCTGTCCTTTCAGAGAAAATCACTTTCCTTTGAAAGTGCCTTAAGGTACTTACAAGCATTAGGATGAAACTCACATGCGTTTCTCTGAAAGAGAAGCAGTCTGTTCCAATACTTCAATTCAGTGTGCGAAGTGAATGGAGTGTTGCTTCACTTTCTAAATGCTGTCCTTTCAGAGAAAATCACTTTCCTTTGAAAGTGCCTTAAGTTACTTGCAAGCATTAGGAAGAAACTCACGTGCGTTTCTCTGAAAGAGAAGCAGTCTGTTCCAACACTTCAATTCACTGTGCGAAGTGAATGGAGTGTTGCTTCACTTTCTATATGCTGTACTTTAAGAGAAAATCACTTTCCTTTGAAAGTGCCTTAAACTACTTTCAAGCAATCACAAAAAACTCACATGCATTTCTCTGAAACAGAAGCAGTCTCTTCCAACACTTCAATTCACTGTGCGAAGTGAATGGAGTGTTGCTTCACTTTCTAAATGCTGTACTTTAAGAGAAAATCACTTTTCTTTTAAAGTGCCTTAAGCTACTTACAAGCATTAGGAAGAAACTCACATGCGTTTCTCTGAAAGAGAAGCAGTCTGTTCCAACACTTCAATTCACTGTGCGAAGTGAATGGAGTGTTGCTTCACTTTCTAAATGCTGTCCTTTCAGAGAAAATCACTTTTGTTTGAAAGTGCCTTAAGAAACTTTCAAGCATTCACAAGAAACTCACATGCATTTCTCTGAAAGCGAAACCTTCTCTTCCAACACTTCAATTCACTGTGCGAAGTGAATGGAGTGTTGCTTCACTTTCTAAATGCTTTCCTTTCAGAGAAAATCACTTTCCTTTGAAAGTGCCTTAAGCAACTTGCAAGCATTCACAAGAAACACTAATGCGTTTCTATGAAAGAGAAGCACTCTGTTCCAACTCTTCAATTCACTGCTCGAAGGGAATGGAGTCTTGCTTCACTTTCTAAATGCTGTCCTTTCAGAGAAAATCACTTTCCTTTGAAAGTGCCTTAAGCTACTTACAAGCATTCACCAGAAACTCACATGCGCTTCTCTAAAAGAGAAGGAGTCTGTTCCAACACTTCAATTCACTGTGAGAAGTGAATGGAGTGTTGCTTCACTTTCTAAATGCTGTCCTTTCAGAGAAAATCACTTCCTTTGAAAGTGCCTTAAGCTACTTGCAAGCATTCACACTCAACACTAATGCGTTTCTATGAAAGAGAAGCACTCTGTTCCAACACTTCAATTCACTGCACGAAGGGAACGGAGTATTGCTTCACTTTCTAAATGCTGTCCTTTCAGAGAAAATCACTTTCCTTTGAAAGAGCCTTAAGCTACTTACAAACATTCAACAGAAACTCACATGCATTTCTCTGAAAGAGAAGCAATCTCTTTCAACACTTCAATTCACTGTGCGAAGTGAATGGAGTGTTGCTTCACCTTCTCAATGCTGTTCTTTCAGAGAAAATCACTTTCCTTTGAAAGTGCCTTAAGCTACTTACAAGCATTCAACAGAAACTCACATGCATTTCTCTGAAAGAGAAGCAGTCTGTTCCAACACTTCAATTCACTGTGCGAAGTGAATGGAGTGTTGCTTCACTTTCTAAATGCTGTCCTTTCAGAGAAAATCACTTTCATTTGATAGTGCCTTAAGTTACTTGCAAGCATTAGGAAGAAACTCACATGCATTTCTCTGAAAGAGAAGCAGTCTGTTCCAACACTTCAATTCACTGTGTGAAGTGAATGGAGTGTTGCTTCACTTTCTAAATGCTGTCCTTTCAGAGAAAATCACTTTCCTTTTAAAGTGCCTTAAACTACTTTCGAGCAATCACAAAAAACACACATGCGTTTCTCTGAAACAGAAGCAGTCTCTTTCAACACTTCAATTCACTGTGCGAAGTGAATGGAGTGTTGCTTCACTTTCTAAATGCTGTCCTTTCAGAGAAAATCACTTTCCTTTGAAAGTGCCTTAAGGTACTTACAAGCATTAGGATGAAACTCACATGCGTTTCTCTGAAAGAGAAGCAGTCTGTTCCAATACTTCAATTCAGTGTGCGAAGTGAATGGAGTGTTGCTTCACTTTCTAAATGCTGTCCTTTCAGAGAAAATCACTTTCCTTTGAAATTGCCTTAAGTTACTTGCAAGCATTAGGAAGAAACTCACGTGCGTTTCTCTGAAAGAGAAGCAGTCTGTTCCAACACTTCAATTCACTGTGCGAAGTGAATGGAGTGTTGCTTCACTGTCTAAATGCTGTCCTTTCAGAGAAAATCACTTTCCTTTGAAAGTGCCTTAAGCTACTTGCAAGCATTCACAAGAAACACTAATGCGTTTCTATGAAAGAGAAGAACTCTGTTCCAACACTTCAATTCACTGCACGAAAGGAAAGGAGTATTGCTTCACTTTCTAAATTTTGTCCTTTCAGAGAATATCACTTTCCTTTGAAAGCGCCTTAAGCTACCTACAAACATTCAACAGAAACTCACATGCATTTCTCTGAAAGAGAAGCAATCTCTTTCAACACTTCAATTCACTGTGCAAAGTGAATGGAGTGTTGCTTCACCTTCTCAATGCTGTTCTTTCAGAGAAAATCACTTTCCTTTGAAAGTGCCTTAAGCTATTTACAAGCATTCAACAGAAACTCACAAGCATTTCTCTGAAAGAGAAGCAGTCTGTTCCAACACTTCAATTCACTGTGCGAAGTGAATGGAGTGTTGCTTCACTTTCTAAATTCTTTCCTTTCAGAGAAAATCACTTTCCTTTGAAAGTGCCTTAAGCAACTTGCAAGCATTCACAAGAAAAACTATTGCGTTTCTATGAGAGAGAAGCACGCTGTTCCAACACTTCAATTCACTGCACGAAGGGAATGGAGTGTTGCTTCACTTTCTAAATGCTGTCCTTTCAGAGAAAATTACTTTCCTTTGAAACTGCCTTAATCTACTTACAAGCATTCAGAAGAAACTTACATCTGTTTCACTGAAAGAGAAGGAGTCTGTTCCAACACTTCAATTCACTGTGCGAAGTGAATGGAGTGTTGCCTCACTTTCTAAATGCTGTCCTTTCAGATAAAATCACTTTCCTTTTAATGTGCCTTAAGCTACTTACAAGCATTAGGAAGAAACTCACATGCATTTCTCTGAAAGAGAAGCAGTCTGTTCCAACACTTCAATTCACTGTGCGAAGTGAATGGAGTGTTGCTTCACTTTCTAAATGCTGTACTTTAAGAGAAAATCACTTTCCTTTGAAAGTGCCTTACGTTACTTGCAAGCATTAGGAAGAAACTCACATGCGTTTCTCTGAAAGAAAAGCAGTCTGTTCCAACACTTCAATTCACTGTGCGAAGTGAATGGAGTGTTGCTTCACTTTCTAAATGCTGTACTTTCAGAGAAAATCACTTTTGTTTGAACGTGCCTTAAGCAACTTTCACGCATTCACAAGATACTCACATGCATTTCTCTGAAAGAGAAGCCTTATCTTCCAACACTTCAATTCACTGTGCGAAGTGAATGGAGTGTTGCTTCACTTTCTAAATGCTGTCCTTTCAGAAAAAATCACTTTCCCTTGAAAGAGCCTTAAGCAACTTACAAGCATTCAACAGAAACTCACATGCATTTCTCTGAAAGAGAAGCAGTCTGTTCCAACACTTCAATTCACTGTGCAAAGTGAATGGAGTGTTGCTTCACCTTCTCAATGCTGTTCTTTCAGAGAAAATCACTTTCCTTTGAAAGTGCCTTAAGCTACTTACAAGCATTCACCAGAAATTCACATGCATTTCTCTGAAATAGAAGCAGTCTGTTCCAAAACTTCAATTCAGTGTGCGAAGAGAATGGAGTGTTGCTTCACTATCTAAATGCTGTCCTTTCAGAGAAAATCACTTTTCTTTGAAAGTGCCTTAAGCTACTTACAAGCATTCTCCAGAAATTCACATGCGCTTCTCTGAATGAGAAGCTGTCTGTTCCAACACTTCAATTCACTGTGCGAAGTGAATGGAGTGTTGCTTCACTTTCTAAATGCTGTCCTTTCAGAGGAAATCACTTTCTTTGAAAGTGCCTTAAGTTACTTGCAAGCATTAGGAAGAAACTCACATGCGTTTCTCTGAAAGAGAAGCAGTCTGTTACAGCACTTCAATTCACTGTGCGAAGTGAATGGAGTGTTGCTTCACTTTCTAAATTCTGTACTTTAAGAGAAAATCACTTTCCTTTGAAAGTGCCTTAAACTACTTTCAAGCAATCACAAAAAACTCAGATGCGTTTCTCAGAAACAGAAGCAGTCTCTTCCAACACTTCAATTCACTGTGCGAAGTGAATGGAGTGTTGCTTCACTTTCTAAATGCTGTCCTTTCAGAGAAAATCACTTTCCTTTGAAAGTGCCTTAAGGTACTTACAAGCATTAGGATGAAACTCACATGCGTTTCTCTGAAAGAGAAGCAGTCTGTTCCAATACTTCAATTCAGTGTGCGAAGTGAATGGAGTGTTGCTTCACTTTCTAAATGCTGTCCTTTCAGAGAAAATCACTTTCCTTTGAAAGTGCCTTAAGTTACTTGCAAGCATTAGGAAGAAACTCACGTGCGTTTCTCTGAAAGAGAAGCAGTCTGTTCCAACACTTCAATTCACTGTGCGAAGTGAATGGAGTGTTGCTTCACTTTCTATATGCTGTACTTTAAGAGAAAATCACTTTCCTTTGAAAGTGCCTTAAACTACTTTCAAGCAATCACAAAAAACTCACATGCATTTCTCTGAAACAGAAGCAGTCTCTTCCAACACTTCAATTCACTGCTCGAAGTGAATGGAGTGTTGCTTCACTTTCTAAATGCTGTACTTTAAGAGAAAATCACTTTTCTTTTAAAGTGCCTTAAGCTACTTACAAGCATTAGGAAGAAACTCACATGCGTTTCTCTGAAAGAGAAGCAGTCTGTTCCAACACTTCAATTCACTGTGCGAAGTGAATGGAGTGTTGCTTCACTTTCTAAATGCTGTCCTTTCAGAGAAAATCACTTTTGTTTGAAAGTGCCTTAAGAAACTTTCAAGCATTCACAAGAAACTCACATGCATTTCTCTGAAAGCGAAACCTTCTCTTCCAACACTTCAATTCACTGTGCGAAGTGAATGGAGTGTTGCTTCACTTTCTAAATGCTTTCCTTTCAGAGAAAATCACTTTCCTTTGAAAGTGCCTTAAGCAACTTGCAAGCATTCACAAGAAACACTAATGCGTTTCTATGAAAGAGAAGCACTCTGTTCCAACTCTTCAATTCACTGCTCGAAGGGAATGGAGTCTTGCTTCACTTTCTAAATGCTGTCCTTTCAGAGAAAATCACTTTCCTTTGAAAGTGCCTTAAGCTACTTACAAGCATTCACCAGAAACTCACATGCGCTTCTCTAAAAGAGAAGGAGTCTGTTCCAACACTTCAATTCACTGTGAGAAGTGAATGGAGTGTTGCTTCACTTTCTAAATGCTGTCCTTTCAGAGAAAATCACTTCCTTTGAAAGTGCCTTAAGCTACTTGCAAGCATTCACACTCAACACTAATGCGTTTCTATGAAAGAGAAGCACTCTGTTCCAACACTTCAATTCACTGCACGAAGGGAACGGAGTATTGCTTCACTTTCTAAATGCTGTCCTTTCAGAGAAAATCACTTTCCTTTGAAAGAGCCTTAAGCTACTTACAAACATTCAACAGAAACTCACATGCATTTCTCTGAAAGAGAAGCAATCTCTTTCAACACTTCAATTCACTGTGCGAAGTGAATGGAGTGTTGCTTCACCTTCTCAATGCTGTTCTTTCAGAGAAAATCACTTTCCTTTGAAAGTGCCTTAAGCTACTTACAAGCATTCAACAGAAACTCACATGCATTTCTCTGAAAGAGAAGCAGTCTGTTCCAACACTTCAATTCACTGTGCGAAGTGAATGGAGTGTTGCTTCACTTTCTAAATGCTGTCCTTTCAGAGAAAATCACTTTCATTTGATAGTGCCTTAAGTTACTTGCAAGCATTAGGAAGAAACTCACATGCATTTCTCTGAAAGAGAAGCAGTCTGTTCCAACACTTCAATTCACTGTGTGAAGTGAATGGAGTGTTGCTTCACTTTCTAAATGCTGTCCTTTCAGAGAAAATCACTTTCCTTTTAAAGTGCCTTAAACTACTTTCGAGCAATCACAAAAAACACACATGCGTTTCTCTGAAACAGAAGCAGTCTCTTTCAACACTTCAATTCACTGTGCGAAGTGAATGGAGTGTTGCTTCACTTTCTAAATGCTGTCCTTTCAGAGAAAATCACTTTCCTTTGAAAGTGCCTTAAGGTACTTACAAGCATTAGGATGAAACTCACATGCGTTTCTCTGAAAGAGAAGCAGTCTGTTCCAATACTTCAATTCAGTGTGCGAAGTGAATGGAGTGTTGCTTCACTTTCTAAATGCTGTCCTTTCAGAGAAAATCACTTTCCTTTGAAATTGCCTTAAGTTACTTGCAAGCATTAGGAAGAAACTCACGTGCGTTTCTCTGAAAGAGAAGCAGTCTGTTCCAACACTTCAATTCACTGTGCGAAGTGAATGGAGTGTTGCTTCACTTTCTATATGCTGTACTTTAAGAGAAAATCACTTTCCTTTGAAAGTGCCTTAAACTACTTTCAAGCAATCACAAAAAACTCACATGCATTTCTCTGAAACAGAAGCAGTCTCTTCCAACACTTCAATTCACTGTGCGAAGTGAATGGAGTGTTGCTTCACTTTCTAAATGCTGTCCTTTCAGAGAAAATCACTTTCCTTTGAAAGTGCCTTAAGGTACTTACAAGCATTAGGATGAAACTCACATGCGTTTCTCTGAAAGAGAAGCAGTCTGTTCCAATACTTCAATTCAGTGTGCAAAGTGAATGGAGTGTTGCTTCACTTTCTAAATGCTGTCCTTTCAGAGAAAATCACTTTCCTTTGAAACTGCCTTAATCTACTTACAAGCATTCAGAAGAAACTCACATCTGTTTCTCTAAAAGAGAAGGAGTCTGTTCCAACACTTCAATTCACTGTTCGAAGTGAATGGAGTGTTGCTTCACTTTCTAAATGCTGTCCTTTCAGAGAAAATCACTTTCCTTTGAAAGTGCCTTAAGCTACTTACAAGTATTCAACAGAAACTCACATGCATTTCTCTGAAAGAGAAGCAGTCTGTTCCAACACTTCAATTCACTGTGCGAAGTGAATGGAGTGTTGCTTCACTTTCTAAATTCTTTCCTTTCAGAGAAAATCACTTTCCTTTGAAAGTGCCTTAAGCAACTTGCAAGCATTCACAAGAAACACTAATGCGTTTCTATGAAAGAGAAGCACTCTGTTCCAACACTTCAATTCACTGCACGAAGGGAATGGAGTGTTGCTTCACTTTCTAAATGCTGTCCTTTCAGAGAAAATCACTTTCCTTTGAAAGTGCCTTAAGCTACTTACAAGCATTCACCAGAAACTCACATGCGCTTCTCTGAAAGAGAAGCAGTCTGTTCCAACACTTCAATTCACTGTGCGAAGTGAATGGAGTGTTGCTTCACTTTCTAAATGCTGTACTTTCAGAGAAAATCACTTTTGTTTTAAAGTGCCTCAAGAAACTTTCAAGCATTCACAAGAAACTCACATGCATTTCTCTGAAAGAGAAACCTTCTCTTCCAACACTTCAATTCACTGTGCGAAGTGAATGGAGTGTTGCTTCACTTTCTAAATTCTGTCCTTTCAGAGACAATCACTTTCCTTTGAAAGTGCCTCAAACTAATTTCAAGTATTCACAAAAAACTCACATGTGTTTCTCTGAAAGAGAATTAGTCTGTTCCAACACTTCAATTCACTGTGCGAAGTGAATGGAGTGTTGCTTCACTGTCTAAATGCTGTCCTTTCAGAGAAAATCACTTTCCTTTGAAAGTGCCTTAAGCTACTTGCAAGCATTCACAAGAAACACTAATGCGTTTCTATGAAAGAGAAGAACTCTGTTCCAACACTTCAATTCACTGCATGAAAGGAAAGGAGTATTGCTTCACTTTCTAAATGCTGTCCTTTCAGAGAATATCACTTTCCTTTGAAAGCGCCTTAAGCTACCTACAAACATTCAACAGAAACTCACATGCATTTCTCTGAAAGAGAAGCAATCTCTTTCAACACTTCAATTCACTGTGCAAAGTGAATGGAGTGTTGCTTCACCTTCTCAATGCTGTTCTTTCAGAGAAAATCACTTTCCTTTGAAAGTGCCTTAAGCTATTTACAAGCATTCAACAGAAACTCACAAGCATTTCTCTGAAAGAGAAGCAGTCTGTTCCAACACTTCAATTCACTGTGCGAAGTGAATGGAGTGTTGCTTCACTTTCTAAATTCTTTCCTTTCAGAGAAAATCACTTTCCTTTGAAAGTGTCTTAAGCAACTTGCAAGCATTCACAAGAAAAACTATTGCGTTTCTATGAGAGAGAAGCACGCTGTTCCAACACTTCAATTCACTGCACGAAGGGAATGGAGTGTTGCTTCACTTTCTAAATGCTGTCCTTTCAGAGAAAATTACTTTCCTTTGAAACTGCCTTAATCTACTTACAAGCATTCAGAAGAAACTTACATCTGTTTCACTGAAAGAGAAGGAGTCTGTTCCAACACTTCAATTCACTGTGCGAAGTGAATGGAGTGTTGCCTCACTTTCTAAATGCTGTCCTTTCAGATAAAATCACTTTCCTTTTAATGTGCCTTAAGCTACTTACAAGCATTAGGAAGAAACTCACATGCATTTCTCTGAAAGAGAAGCAGTCTGTTCCAACACTTCAATTCACTGTGCGAAGTGAATGGAGTGTTGCTTCACTTTCTAAATGCTGTACTTTAAGAGAAAATCACTTTCCTTTGAAAGTGCCTTACGTTACTTGCAAGCATTAGGAAGAAACTCACATGCGTTTCTCTGAAAGAAAAGCAGTCTGTTCCAACACTTCAATTCACTGTGCGAAGTGAATGGAGTGTTGCTTCACTTTCTAAATGCTGTACTTTCAGAGAAAATCACTTTTGTTTTAAAGTGCCTCAAGAAACTTTCAAGCATTCACAAGAAACTCACATGCATTTCTCTGAAAGAGAAATCTTCTCTTCCAACACTTCAATTCACTGTGCGAAGTGAATGGAGTGTTGCTTCACTTTCTAAATTCTGTCCTTTCAGAGACAATCACTTTCCTTTGAAAGTGCCTCAAACTAATTTCAAGTATTCACAAAAAACTCACATGTGTTTCTCTGAAAGAGAATTAGTCTGTTCCAACACTTCAATTCACTGTGCGAAGTGAATGGAGTGTTGCTTCACTGTCTAAATGCTGTCCTTTAAGAGAAAATCACTTTCCTTTGAAAGTGCCTTAAGCTACTTGCAAGCATTCACAAGAAACACTAATGCGTTTCTATGAAAGAGAAGAACTCTGTTCCAACACTTCAATTCACTGCACGAAAGGAAAGGAGTATTGCTTCACTTTCTAAATGCTGTCCTTTCAGAGAATATCACTTTCCTTTAAAAGAGCCTTAAGCTACCTACAAACATTCAACAGAAACTCACATGCATTTCTCTGAAAGAGAAGCAATCTCTTTCAACACTTCAATTCACTGTGCAAAGTGAATGGAGTGTTGCTTCACCTTCTCAATGCTGTTCTTTCAGAGAAAATCACTTTCCTTTGAAAGTGCCTTAAGCTATTTACAAGCATTCAACAGAAACTCACAAGCATTTCTCTGAAAGAGAAGCAGTCTGTTCCAACACTTCAATTCACTGTGCGAAGTGAATGGAGTGTTGCTTCACTTTCTAAATTCTTTCCTTTCAGAGAAAATCACTTTCCTTTGAAAGTGCCTTAAGCAACTTGCAAGCATTCACAAGAAAAACTATTGCGTTTCTATGAAAGAGAAGCACGCTGTTCCAACACTTCAATTCACTGCACGAAGGGAATGGAGTGTTGCTTCACTTTCTAAATGCTGTCCTTTCAGAGAAAATCACTTTCCTTTGAAAGTGCCTTAAGCTACTTACAAGCATTCACCAGAAACTCACATGCGCTTCTCTGAAAGAGAAACAGTCTGTTCCACCACTTCAATTCACTCTGCGAAGTGAATGGAGTGTTGCTTCACTTTCTAAATGCCGTCCTTTCAGAGAAAATCACTTTCCTTTGAAAGTGCCTTAAGTTACTTGCAAGCATTAGGAAGAAACTCTGATGCGTTTCTCTGAAAGAGAAGCAGTCTGTTCCAACACTTCAATTCACTGTGCGAAGTGAATGGAGTGTTGCTTCACTTTCTAAATGCTGTACTTTCAGAGAAAATCACTTTTGTTTGAACGTGCCTTAAGCAACTTTCACGCATTCACAAGATATTCACATGCATTTCTCTGAAAGAGATGCCTTATCTTCCAACACTTCAATTCACTGTGCGAAGTGAATGGAGTGTTCCTTCACTATCTAAATGCTGTCCTTTCAGAGAAAATCACTTTCCTTTGAAAGTGCCTTAAACTACTTTCAAGCAATCACAAAAAACTCACATGCGTTTCTCAGAAACAGAAGCAGTCTCTTCCAACACTTCAATTCACTGTGCTAAGTGAATGGAGTGTTGCTTCACTTTCTAAATGCTGTCCTTTCAGAGAAAATCACTTTCCTTTGAAAGTGCCTTAAGGTACTTACAAGCATTAGGATGAAACTCACATGCGTTTCTCTGAAAGAGAAGCAGTCTGTTCCAATACTTCAATTCAGTGTGCGAAGTGAATGGAGTGTTGCTTCACTTTCTAAATGCTGTCCTTTCAGAGAAAATCACTTTCCTTTTAAAGTGCCTAAAGTTACTTGCAAGCATTAGGAAGAAACTCACATGCGTTTCTCTGAAAGAGAAGCAGTCTGTTCCAACACTTCTATTCACTGTGTGAAGTGAATGGAGTGTTGCTTCACTTTCTAAATGCTGTACTTTAAGAGAAAATCACTTTCCTTTGAAAGTGCCTTAAACTACTTTCAAGCAATCACAAAAAACTCACATGCATTTCTCTGAAACAGAAGCAGTCTCTTCCAACACTTCAATTCACTGTGCGAAGTGAATGGAGTGTTGCTTCACTTTCTAAATGCTGTCCTTTCAGAGAAAATCACTTTCCTTTGAAAGTGCCTTAAGGTACTTACAAGCATTAGGATGAAACTCACATGCGTTTCTCTGAAAGAGAAGCAGTCTGTTCCAATACTTCAATTCAGTGTGCAAAGTGAATGGAGTGTTGCTTCACTTTCTAAATGCTGTCCTTTCAGAGAAAATCACTTTCCTTTGAAACTGCCTTAATCTACTTACAAGCATTCAGAAGAAACTCACATCTGTTTCTCTGAAAGAGAAGGAGTCTGTTCCAACACTACAATTCACTGTGCAAAGGGAATGGAGTGTTGCTTCACCTTCTCAATGCTGTTCTTTCAGAGAAAATCACTTTCCTTTGAAAGTGCCTTAAGCTATTTACAAGCATTCAACAGAAACTCACGAGCATTTCTCTGAAAGAGAAGCAGTCTGTTCCAACACTTCAATTCACTGTGCGAAGTGAATGGAGTGTTGCTTCACTTTCTAAATTCTGTCCTTTCAGAGAAAATCACTTTCCTTTGAAAGTGCCTTAAGCAACTTGCAAGCATTCACAAGAAAAACTAATGCGTTTCTATGAAAGAGAAGCACGCTGTTCCAACACTTCAATTCACTGCACGAAAGGAATGGAGTGTTGCTTCACTTTCTAAATGCTGTCCTTTCAGAGAAAATCACTTTCCTTTGAAAGTGCCTTAAGCTACTTACAAGCATTCACCAGAAACTCACATGCGCTTCTCTGAAAGAGAAGCAGTCTGTTCCACCACTTCAATTCACTGTGCGAAGTGAATGGAGTGTTGCTTCACTTTCTAAATGCCGTCCTTTCAGAGAAAATCACTTTCCTTTGAAAGTGCCTTAAGTTACTTGCAAGCATTAGGAAGAAACTCACATGCGTTTCTCTGAAAGAGAAGCAGTCTGTTCCAACACTTCAATTCACTGTGCGAAGTGAATGGAGTGTTGCTTCACTTTCTAAATGCTGTCCTTTCAGAGAAAATCATTTTGCTTTTAAAGTGCCTTAAACTACTTTTAAGCAATCACAAAAAACTCACCTGCGTTTCTCTGAAACAGAAGCAGTCTCTTCGAACACTTCAATTCACTGTGCGAAGTGAATGGAGTGTTGCTTCACTTTCTAAATGCTGTCCTTTCAGAGAAAATCACTTTCCTTTGAAAGTGCCTTAAGGTACTTACAAGCATTAGGATGAAACTCACAAGCGTTTCTCTGAAAGGGAAGCAGTCTGTTCCAAAACTTCAATTCAGTGTGCAAAGTATATGGAGTGTTGCTTCACTTTCTAAATGCTGTCCTTTCAGAGAAAATAACTTTCCTTTGAAACTGCCTTAATCTACTTACAAGCATTCAGAAGAAACTTACATCTGTTTCTCTGAAAGATAAGGAGTCTGTTCCAACATTTCAATTCACTGTGCGAAGTGAATGGAGTGTTGCTTCACTTTCTAAATGCTGCCCTTTTAGAGAAAATCACTTTCCTTTTAAAGTTTCTTAAGCTTCTTACAAGCATTTGGAAGAAACTCACATGCGTTTCTCTGAAAGAGGAGCAGTCTGTTCCAACACTTCAATTCACTGTGCGAAGTGAATGGAGTGTTGCTTCACTTTCTAAATGCTGTACTTTCAAAAAATCACTTTTGTTTGAAAGTGCCTTAAGAAACTTTCAAGCATCCATAAGAAACTCACATGCATTTCTCTGAAAGAGAAACCTTCTCTTCCAACACTTCAATTCAGTGTGCGAAGTGAATGGAGTGTTTCTTCACTTTCTAAATGCTGTCCTTTCAGAGAAAATCACTTTCCTTTGAAAGTGCCCTAAGCTACTTACAAGCATTCAACAGAAACTCACATGCATTTCTCTGAAAGAGAAGCAGTCTGTTCCAACACTTCAATTCACTGTGCGAAGTGAATGGAGTGTTGCTTCACTTTCTAAATTCTTTCCTTTCAGAGAAAATCACTTTCCTCTGAAAGTGCCTTAAGCAACTTGCAAGCATTCACAAGAAACACTAATGCGTTTCTATGAAAGAGAAGCACTCTGTTCCAACACTTCAATTCACTGCACGAAGGGAATGGAATGTTGCTTCACTTTCTAAATGCTGTCCTTTCAGAGAAAATCACTTTCCTTTGAAAGTGCCTTAAGCTACTTACAAGCATTCACCAGAAACTCACATGCGCTTCTCTGAAAGAGAAGCAGTCTGTTCCAACACTTCAATTCACTGTGCGAAGTGAATGGAGTGTTGCTTCACTTTCTAAATGCTGTCCTTTCAGAGAAAATCACTTTCCTTTGAAAGTGCCTTAAGTTACTTTCAAGCATTAGGAAGAAACTCACATGCGTTTCTCTGAAAGAGAAGCAGTCTGTTCCAACATTTCAATTCACTGTGCGAAGTGAATGGAGTGTTGCTTCACTTTCTAAATGCTGTCCTTTCAGAGAAAATCACTTTCCTTTGAAAGAGCCTTAAGCTACTTACAAGCATTCAACAGAAACTCACATGCATTTTTCTGAAAGAGAAGCAGTCTGTTCCAACACTTCAATTCACTGCACGAAGTGAATGGAGTGTTGCGTCACTTTCTAAATTCTGTCCTTTCAGAGACAATCACTTTCCTTTGAAAGTGCCTTAAACTAATTTAAAGTATTCACAAAAAACTCACATGCGTTTCTCTGAAAGAGAATTAGTCTGTTCCAACACTTCAATTCACTGTGCAAAGTGAATGGAGTGTTGCTTCACTTTCTAAATGCTGTCATTTCAGAGAAAATCACTTTCCTTTGAAAGTGCCTTAAGCTACTTGCAAGCATTCACAAGAAACACTAATGCGTTTCTATGAAAGAGAAGCACTCTGTTCCAACACTTCAATTCACTGCATGAAGGGAACGGAGTATTGCTTCACTTTCTAAATGCTGTCCTTTCAGAGAAAATCACTTTCCTTTGAAAGAGCCTTAAGCTACTTACAAACATTCAACAGAAACTCACATGCATTTCTCTGAAAGAGAAGCAGTCTCTTCCACCACTTCAATTCACTGTGCGACGTGAATTGAGTGTTGCTTCACTTTCTAAATGCTGTCCTTTCAGAGAAAATCACTTTCCTTTGAAAGTGCCTTAAGGTGCTTACAAGCATTAGGATGAAACTCACATGCGTTTCTCTGAAAGAGAAGCAGTGAGTTCCAATACTTCAATTCAGTGTGCGAAGTGAATGCAGTGTTGCTTCACTTTCTAAATGCTGTCCTTTCAGAGAAAATCACTTTCCTTTGAAACTGCCTTAATCTACTTACAAGCATTCAGAAGAAACTCACATCTGTTTCTCTGAAAGAGAAGGAGTCTGTTCCAACACTTCAATTCACTGCACGAAGGGAATGGAGTGTTGCTTCACTTTCTAAATGCTGTCCTTTCAGAGAAAATCACTTTCCTTTGAAAGTGCCTTAAGCTACTTACAAGCATTCACCAGAAACTCACATGCGCTTCTCTGAAAGAGAAGCAGTCTGTTCCACCACTTCAATTCACTGTGCGAAGTGAATGGAGTGTTGCTTCACTTTCTAAATGCCGTCCTTTCAGAGAAAATCACTTTCCTTTGAAAGTGCCTTAAGTTACTTGCAAGCATTAGGAAGAAACTCACATGCGTTTCTCTGAAAGAGAAGCAGTCTGTTCCAACACTTCAATTCACTGTGCGAAGTGAATGGAGTGTTGCTTCACTTTCTAAATGCTGTCCTTTCAGAGAAAATCATTTTGCTTTTAAAGTGCCTTAAACTACTTTTAAGCAATCACAAAAAACTCACCTGCGTTTCTCTGAAACAGAAGCAGTCTCTTCGAACACTTCAATTCACTGTGCGAAGTGAATGGAGTGTTGCTTCACTTTCTAAATGCTGTCCTTTCAGAGAAAATCACTTTCCTTTGAAAGTGCCTTAAGGTACTTACAAGCATTAGGATGAAACTCACAAGCGTTTCTCTGAAAGGGAAGCAGTCTGTTCCAAAACTTCAATTCAGTGTGCAAAGTATATGGAGTGTTGCTTCACTTTCTAAATGCTGTCCTTTCAGAGAAAATAACTTTCCTTTGAAACTGCCTTAATCTACTTACAAGCATTCAGAAGAAACTTACATCTGTTTCTCTGAAAGATAAGGAGTCTGTTCCAACATTTCAATTCACTGTGCGAAGTGAATGGAGTGTTGCTTCACTTTCTAAATGCTGCCCTTTTAGAGAAAATCACTTTCCTTTTAAAGTTTCTTAAGCTTCTTACAAGCATTAGGAAGAAACTCACATGCGTTTCTCTGAAAGAGGAGCAGTCTGTTCCAACACTTCAATTCACTGTGCGAAGTGAATGGAGTGTTGCTTCACTTTCTAAATGCTGTACTTTCAAAAAATCACTTTTGTTTGAAAGTGCCTTAAGAAACTTTCAAGCATCCATAAGAAACTCACATGCATTTCTCTGAAAGAGAAACCTTCTCTTCCAACACTTCAATTCAGTGTGCGAAGTGAATGGAGTGTTTCTTCACTTTCTAAATGCTGTCCTTTCAGAGAAAATCACTTTCCTTTGAAAGTGCCCTAAGCTACTTACAAGCATTCAACAGAAACTCACATGCATTTCTCTGAAAGAGAAGCAGTCTGTTCCAACACTTCAATTCACTGTGCGAAGTGAATGGAGTGTTGCTTCACTTTCTAAATTCTTTCCTTTCAGAGAAAATCACTTTCCTCTGAAAGTGCCTTAAGCAACTTGCAAGCATTCACAAGAAACACTAATGCGTTTCTATGAAAGAGAAGCACTCTGTTCCAACACTTCAATTCACTGCACGAAGGGAATGGAATGTTGCTTCACTTTCTAAATGCTGTCCTTTCAGAGAAAATCACTTTCCTTTGAAAGTGCCTTAAGCTACTTACAAGCATTCACCAGAAACTCACATGCGCTTCTCTGAAAGAGAAGCAGTCTGTTCCAACACTTCAATTCACTGTGCGAAGTGAATGGAGTGTTGCTTCACTTTCTAAATGCTGTCCTTTCAGAGAAAATCACTTTCCTTTGAAAGTGCCTTAAGTTACTTTCAAGCATTAGGAAGAAACTCACATGCGTTTCTCTGAAAGAGAAGCAGTCTGTTCCAACATTTCAATTCACTGTGCGAAGTGAATGGAGTGTTGCTTCACTTTCTAAATGCTGTCCTTTCAGAGAAAATCACTTTCCTTTGAAAGAGCCTTAAGCTACTTACAAGCATTCAACAGAAACTCACATGCATTTTTCTGAAAGAGAAGCAGTCTGTTCCAACACTTCAATTCACTGCACGAAGTGAATGGAGTGTTGCGTCACTTTCTAAATTCTGTCCTTTCAGAGACAATCACTTTCCTTTGAAAGTGCCTTAAACTAATTTAAAGTATTCACAAAAAACTCACATGCGTTTCTCTGAAAGAGAATTAGTCTGTTCCAACACTTCAATTCACTGTGCAAAGTGAATGGAGTGTTGCTTCACTTTCTAAATGCTGTCATTTCAGAGAAAATCACTTTCCTTTGAAAGTGCCTTAAGCTACTTGCAAGCATTCACAAGAAACACTAATGCGTTTCTATGAAAGAGAAGCACTCTGTTCCAACACTTCAATTCACTGCATGAAGGGAACGGAGTATTGCTTCACTTTCTAAATGCTGTCCTTTCAGAGAAAATCACTTTCCTTTGAAAGAGCCTTAAGCTACTTACAAACATTCAACAGAAACTCACATGCATTTCTCTGAAAGAGAAGCAGTCTCTTCCACCACTTCAATTCACTGTGCGACGTGAATTGAGTGTTGCTTCACTTTCTAAATGCTGTCCTTTCAGAGAAAATCACTTTCCTTTGAAAGTGCCTTAAGGTGCTTACAAGCATTAGGATGAAACTCACATGCGTTTCTCTGAAAGAGAAGCAGTGAGTTCCAATACTTCAATTCAGTGTGCGAAGTGAATGCAGTGTTGCTTCACTTTCTAAATGCTGTCCTTTCAGAGAAAATCACTTTCCTTTGAAACTGCCTTAATCTACTTACAAGCATTCAGAAGAAACTCACATCTGTTTCTCTGAAAGAGAAGGAGTCTGTTCCAACACTTCAATTCACTGTGCGAAGTGAATGGAGTGTTGGTTCACTTTCTAAATGCTGTCCTTTCAGAGAAAATCACTTTCCTTTGAAAGTGCCTTAAGCTACTTACAAGCATTCACCAGAAACTCACATGCATTTCTCTGAAAGAGAAACCTTCCCTTCCAACACTTCAAGTCAGTGTGCGAAGTGAATGGAGTGTTGCTTCACTTTCTAAATGCTGTCCTTTCAGAGAAAATCACTTTCCTTTGAAAGTGCCTTAAGCTACTTACAAGCATTCAACAGAAACTCACATGCATTTCTCTGAAAGAGAAGCAGTCTGTTCCAACACATCAATTCACTGTGCGAAGTGAATGGAGTGTTGCTTCACTTTCTAAATTCTTTCCTTTCAGAGAAAATCACTTTCCTTTGAAAGTGCCTTAAGCAACTTGCAAGCATTCACAAGAAACACTAATGCGTTTCTATGAAAGAGAAGCACTCTGTTCCAACACTTCAATTCATTGCACGAAGTGAATGGAGTGTTGCTTCAGTTTCTAAATTCTGTCCTTTCAGAAACAATCACTTTCCTTTGAAAATGCCTTAAACTAATTTCAAGCATTCACAAAAAAGTCACATGCGTTTCTCTGAACGAGAATTAGTCTGTTCCAACACTTCAATTCACTGTGCGAAATGAATGGAGTGTTGCTTCACTTTCTAAATGCTGTCCTTTCAGAGAAAATCACTTTCCTTTGAAAGGGCCTTAAACTAATTTCAAGCATTCACAAAAAACTCACATGCGTTTCTCTGAAAGAGAATTAGTCTGTTCCAACACTTCAATTCACTGTGCGAACGAATAGAGTGTTGCTTAACTTTCTAAATGCTGTACTTTCAGAGAAAATCACTTTTGTTTGAAAGTGCCTTAAGCAACTTTCACACATTCTCAAGAAACTCACATGCATTTCTCTGAAAGAAAAGCCTTCTCTTCCAACACTTCAATTCACTGTGCGAAGTGAATGGAGTGTTGCTTCACTTTCTAAATGCTTTCCTTTCAGAGAAAATCACTTTCCTTTGAAAGTGCCTTAAGCAACTTGCAAGCATTCACAAGAAACACCAATGCGTTTCTATGAAAGAGAAGCACTCTGTTCCAACACTTCAATTCACTGCACGAAGGGAATGGAGTGTTCCTTCACTTTCTAAATGCTGTCCTTTCAGAGAAAATCACTTTCCTTTGAAAGTGCCTTAAGCTACTTACAAGCATTCACCAGAAACTCACATGCGCTTCTCTGAAAGAGAAGCAGTCTGTTCCAACACTACAATTCACTGTGCGAAGTGAATGGAGTGTTGCTTCACTTTCTAAATGCCGCCTTTTCAGAGAAAATCACTTTCCTTTGAAAGGGCCTTAAGTTACTTGCAAGCATTAGGAAGAAACTCACATGCGTTTCTCTGAAAGAGAAGCAGTCTGGTCCAACACTTCAATTCACTGTGCGAAGTGAATGGAGTGTTGCTTCACTTTCTAAATGCTGTACTTTCAGGGAAAATCACTTTTGTTTGAAAGTGCCTTCAGCAACTTTCACGCATTCACAAGAAACTGACATGCATTTCTCTGAAAGAGAAGCCTTCTCTTCTAACACTTCAATTCACTGTGCAAAGTGAATGAAGTGTTGCTTCACTTTCTAAATGCTTTCCTTTCAGAGAAAATCACTTTCCTTTGAAAGAGCCTTAAGCTACTTACAAGCATTCAACAGAAACTCACATGCATTTCTCTGAAAGAGAAGCAGTCTCTTCCAACACTTCAATTCACTGTGCAAAGTGAATGGAGTGTTTCTTCACCTTCTCAATGCTGTTCTTTCAGAGAAAATCACTTTCCTTTGAAAGTGCCTTAAGCTACTTACAAGCATTCACCAGAAATTCACATGCATTTCTCTGAAATAGAAGCATTCTGTTCCAAAACTTCAATTCAGTGTATGAAGTGAATGGAGTGTTGCTTCACTTTCTAACTGCTGTCCTTTCAGAGAAAATCACTTTCCTTTGAAAGTGCCTTAAGCTACTTACAAGCATTCACCAGAAACTCACATGCGCTTCTCTGAAAGAGAAGCTGTCTGTTCCAACACTTCAATTCACTGTGCGAAGTGAATGGAGTGTTGCTTCACTTTCTAAATGCTGTCCTTTCAGAGAAAATCACTTTCCTTTGAAAGTGCCTTAAGGTACTTACAAGCATTAGGATGAAACTCACATGCGTTTCTCTGAAAGAGAAGCAGTCTGTTCCAATACTTCAATTCAGTGTGCAAAGTGAATGGAGTGTTGCTTCACTTTCTAAATGCTGTCCTTTCAGAGAAAATCACTTTCCTTTGAAACTGCCTTAATCTACTTACAAGCATTCAGAAGAAACTCACATCTGTTTCTCTGAAAGAGAAGGAGTCTGTTCCAACACTACAATTCACTGTGCAAAGGGAATGGAGTGTTGCTTCACCTTCTCAATGCTGTTCTTTCAGAGAAAATCACTTTCCTTTGAAAGTGCCTTAAGCTATTTACAAGCATTCAACAGAAACTCACGAGCATTTCTCTGAAAGAGAAGCAGTCTGTTCCAACACTTCAATTCACTGTGCGAGTGAATGGAGTGTTGCTTCACTTTCTAAATTCTGTCCTTTCAGAGAAAATCACTTTCCTTTGAAAGTGCCTTAAGCAACTTGCAAGCATTCACAAGAAAAACTAATGCGTTTCTATGAAAGAGAAGCACGCTGTTCCAACACTTCAATTCACTGCACGAAGGGAATGGAGTGTTGCTTCACTTTCTAAATGCTGTCCTTTCAGAGAAAATCACTTTCCTTTGAAAGTGCCTTAAGCTACTTACAAGCATTCACCAGAAACTCACATGCGCTTCTCTGAAAGAGAAGCAGTCTGTTCCACCACTTCAATTCACTGTGCGAAGTGAATGGAGTGTTGCTTCACTTTCTAAATGCCGTCCTTTCAGAGAAAATCACTTTCCTTTGAAAGTGCCTTAAGTTACTTGCAAGCATTAGGAAGAAACTCACATGCGTTTCTCTGAAAGAGAAGCAGTCTGTTCCAACACTTCAATTCACTGTGCGAAGTGAATGGAGTGTTGCTTCACTTTCTAAATGCTGTCCTTTCAGAGAAAATCATTTTGCTTTTAAAGTGCCTTAAACTACTTTTAAGCAATCACAAAAAACTCACCTGCGTTTCTCTGAAACAGAAGCAGTCTCTTCGAACACTTCAATTCACTGTGCGAAGTGAATGGAGTGTTGCTTCACTTTCTAAATGCTGTCCTTTCAGAGAAAATCACTTTCCTTTGAAAGTGCCTTAAGGTACTTACAAGCATTAGGATGAAACTCACAAGCGTTTCTCTGAAAGGGAATCAGTCTGTTCCAAAACTTCAATTCAGTGTGCAAAGTAAATGGAGTGTTGCTTCACTTTCTAAATGCTGTCCTTTCAGAGAAAATAACTTTCCTTTGAAACTGCCTTAATCTACTTACAAGCATTCAGAAGAAACTTACATCTGTTTCTCTGAAAGATAAGGAGTCTGTTCCAACATTTCAATTCACTGTGCGAAGTGAATGGAGTGTTGCTTCACTTTCTAAATGCTGCCCTTTTAGAGAAAATCACTTTCCTTTTAAAGTTTCTTAAGCTTCTTACAAGCATTAGGAAGAAACTCACATGCGTTTCTCTGAAAGAGGAGCAGTCTGTTCCAACACTTCAATTCACTGTGCGAAGTGAATGGAGTGTTGCTTCACTTTCTAAATGCTGTACTTTCAAAAAATCACTTTTGTTTGAAAGTGCCTTAAGAAACTTTCAAGCATCCATAAGAAACTCACATGCATTTCTCTGAAAGAGAAACCTTCTCTTCCAACACTTCAATTCAGTGTGCGAAGTGAATGGAGTGTTTCTTCACTTTCTAAATGCTGTCCTTTCAGAGAAAATCACTTTCCTTTGAAAGTGCCCTAAGCTACTTACAAGCATTCATCAGAAACTCACATGCATTTCTCTGAAAGAGAAGCAGTCTGTTCCAACACTTCAATTCACTGTGCGAAGTGAATGGAGTGTTGCTTCACTTTCTAAATTCTTTCCTTTCAGAGAAAATCACTTTCCTCTGAAAGTGCCTTAAGCAACTTGCAAGCATTCACAAGAAACACTAATGCGTTTCTATGAAAGAGAAGCACTCTGTTCCAACACTTCAATTCACTGCACGAAGGGAATGGAATGTTGCTTCACTTTCTAAATGCTGTCCTTTCAGAGAAAATCACTTTCCTTTGAAAGTGCCTTAAGTTACTTTCAAGCATTAGGAAGAAACTCACATGCGTTTCTCTGAAAGAGAAGCAGTCTGTTCCAACATTTCAATTCACTGTGCGAAGTGAATGGAGTGTTGCTTCACTTTCTAAATGCTGTCCTTTCAGAGAAAATCACTTTCCTTTGAAAGAGCCTTAAGCTACTTACAAGCATTCAACAGAAACTCACATGCATTTTTCTGAAAGAGAAGCAGTCTGTTCCAACACTTCAATTCACTGCACGAAGTGAATGGAGTGTTGCGTCACTTTCTAAATTCTGTCCTTTCAGAGACAATCACTTTCCTTTGAAAGTGCCTTAAACTAATTTAAAGTATTCACAAAAAACTCACATGCGTTTCTCTGAAAGAGAATTAGTCTGTTCCAACACTTCAATTCACTGTGCAAAGTGAATGGAGTGTTGCTTCACTTTCTAAATGCTGTCATTTCAGAGAAAATCACTTTCCTTTGAAAGTGCCTTAAGCTACTTGCAAGCATTCACAAGAAACACTAATGCGTTTCTATGAAAGAGAAGCACTCTGTTCCAACACTTCAATTCACTACACGAAGGGAACGGAGTATTGCTTCACTTTCTAAATGCTGTCCTTTCAGAGAAAATCACTTTCCTTTGAAAGAGTCTTAAGCTACTTACAAACATTCAACAGAAACTCACATGCATTTCTCTGAAAGAGAAGCAGTCTCTTCCAACACTTCAATTCACTGTGCGACGTGAATTGAGTGTTGCTTCACTTTCTAAATGCTGTCCTTTCAGAGAAAATCACTTTCCTTTGAAAGTGCCTTAAGGTGCTTACAGGCATTAGGATGAAACTCACATGCGTTTCTCTGAAAGAGAAGCAGTGAGTTCCAATACTTCAATTCAGTGTGCGAAGTGAATGCAGTGTTGCTTCACTTTCTAAATGCTGTCCTTTCAGAGAAAATCACTTTCCTTTGAAACTGCCTTAATCTACTTACAAGCATTCAGAAGAAACTCACATCTGTTTCTCTGAAAGAGAAGGAGTCTGTTCCAACACTTCAATTCACTGTGCGAAGTGAATGGAGTGTTGGTTCACTTTCTAAATGCTGTCCTTTCAGAGAAAATCACTTTCCTTTGAAAGTGCCTTAAGCTACTTACAAGCATTAGGAAGAAACTCACATGCGTTTCTCTGAAAGAGAAGCAGTCTGTTCCAACACTTCAATTCACTGTGCGAAGTGAATGGAGTGTTGCTTCACTTTCTAAATGCTGTACTTTCAGAGAAAATCACTTTTGTTTTAAAGTGCCTTAAGAAACTTTCAAGCATTCACCAGAAACTCACATGCATTTCTCTGAAAGAGAAACCTTCTCTTCCAACACTTCAAGTCAGTGTGCGAAATGAATGGAGTGTTGCTTCACTTTCTAAATACTGTCCTTTCAGAGAAAATCACTTTCCTTTGAAAGTGCCTTAAGCTACTTACAAGCATTCAACAGAAACTCTCATGCATTTCTCTGAAAGAGAAGCAGTCTGTTCCAACACATCAATTCACTGTGCGAAGTGAATGGAGTGTTGCTTCACTTTCTAAATTCTTTCCTTTCAGAGAAAATCACTTTCCTTTGAAAGTGCCTTAAGCAACTTGCAAGCATTCACAAGAAACACTAATGCGTTTCTATGAAAGAGAAGCACTCTGTTCCAACACTTCAATTCATTGCACAAAGTGAATGGAGTGTTGCTTCAGTTTCTAAATTCTGTCCTTTCAGAAACAATCACTTTCCTTTGAAAATGCCTTAAACTAATTTCAAGCATTCACAAAAAAGTCACATGCGTTTCTCTGAACGAGAATTAGTCTGTTCCAACACTTCAATTCACTGTGCGAAATGAATGGAGTGTTGCTTCACTTTCTAAATGCTGTCCTTTCAGAGAAAATCACTTTCCTTTGAAAGGGCCTTAAACTAATTTCAAGCATTCACAAAAAACTCACATGCGTTTCTCTGAAAGAGAATTAGTCTGTTCCAACACTTCAATTCACTGTGCGAACGAATAGAGTGTTGCTTAACTTTCTAAATGCTGTACTTTCAGAGAAAATCACTTTTGTTTGAAAGTGCCTTAAGCAACTTTCACACATTCACAAGAAACTCACATGCATTTCTCTGAAAGAAAAGCCTTCTCTTCCAACACTTCAATTCACTGTGCGAAGTGAATGGAGTGTTGCTTCACTTTCTAACTGCTGTCCTTTCAGAGAAAATCACTTTCCTTTGAAAGTGCCTTAAGCTACTTACAAGCATTCACCAGAAACTCACATGCGCTTCTCTGAAAGAGAAGCTGTCTGTTCCAACACTTCAATTCACTGTGCGAAGTGAATGGAGTGTTGCTTCACTTTCTAAATGCTGTCCTTTCAGAGAAAATCACTTTCCTTTGAAAGTGCCTTAAGGTACTTACAAGCATTAGGATGAAACTCACATGCGTTTCTCTGAAAGAGAAGCAGTCTGTTCCAATACTTCAATTCAGTGTGCAAAGTGAATGGAGTGTTGCTTCACTTTCTAAATGCTGTCCTTTCAGAGAAAATCACTTTCCTTTGAAACTGCCTTAATCTACTTACAAGCATTCAGAAGAAACTCACATCTGTTTCTCTGAAAGAGAAGGAGTCTGTTCCAACACTACAATTCACTGTGCAAAGGGAATGGAGTGTTGCTTCACCTTCTCAATGCTGTTCTTTCAGAGAAAATCACTTTCCTTTGAAAGTGCCTTAAGCTATTTACAAGCATTCAACAGAAACTCACGAGCATTTCTCTGAAAGAGAAGCAGTCTGTTCCAACACTTCAATTCACTGTGCGAGTGAATGGAGTGTTGCTTCACTTTCTAAATTCTGTCCTTTCAGAGAAAATCACTTTCCTTTGAAAGTGCCTTAAGCAACTTGCAAGCATTCACAAGAAAAACTAATGCGTTTCTATGAAAGAGAAGCACGCTGTTCCAACACTTCAATTCACTGCACGAAGGGAATGGAGTGTTGCTTCACTTTCTAAATGCTGTCCTTTCAGAGAAAATCACTTTCCTTTGAAAGTGCCTTAAGCTACTTACAAGCATTCACCAGAAACTCACATGCGCTTCTCTGAAAGAGAAGCAGTCTGTTCCACCACTTCAATTCACTGTGCGAAGTGAATGGAGTGTTGCTTCACTTTCTAAATGCCGTCCTTTCAGAGAAAATCACTTTCCTTTGAAAGTGCCTTAAGTTACTTGCAAGCATTAGGAAGAAACTCACATGCGTTTCTCTGAAAGAGAAGCAGTCTGTTCCAACACTTCAATTCACTGTGCGAAGTGAATGGAGTGTTGCTTCACTTTCTAAATGCTGTCCTTTCAGAGAAAATCATTTTGCTTTTAAAGTGCCTTAAACTACTTTTAAGCAATCACAAAAAACTCACCTGCGTTTCTCTGAAACAGAAGCAGTCTCTTCGAACACTTCAATTCACTGTGCGAAGTGAATGGAGTGTTGCTTCACTTTCTAAATGCTGTCCTTTCAGAGAAAATCACTTTCCTTTGAAAGTGCCTTAAGGTACTTACAAGCATTAGGATGAAACTCACAAGCGTTTCTCTGAAAGGGAAGCAGTCTGTTCCAAAACTTCAATTCAGTGTGCAAAGTAAATGGAGTGTTGCTTCACTTTCTAAATGCTGTCCTTTCAGAGAAAATAACTTTCCTTTGAAACTGCCTTAATCTACTTACAAGCATTCAGAAGAAACTTACATCTGTTTCTCTGAAAGATAAGGAGTCTGTTCCAACATTTCAATTCACTGTGCGAAGTGAATGGAGTGTTGCTTCACTTTCTAAATGCTGCCCTTTTAGAGAAAATCACTTTCCTTTTAAAGTTTCTTAAGCTTCTTACAAGCATTAGGAAGAAACTCACATGCGTTTCTCTGAAAGAGGAGCAGTCTGTTCCAACACTTCAATTCACTGTGCGAAGTGAATGGAGTGTTGCTTCACTTTCTAAATGCTGTACTTTCAAAAAATCACTTTTGTTTGAAAGTGCCTTAAGAAACTTTCAAGCATCCATAAGAAACTCACATGCATTTCTCTGAAAGAGAAACCTTCTCTTCCAACACTTCAATTCAGTGTGCGAAGTGAATGGAGTGTTTCTTCACTTTCTAAATGCTGTCCTTTCAGAGAAAATCACTTTCCTTTGAAAGTGCCCTAAGCTACTTACAAGCATTCATCAGAAACTCACATGCATTTCTCTGAAAGAGAAGAAGTCTGTTCCAACACTTCAATTCACTGTGCGAAGTGAATGGAGTGTTGCTTCACTTTCTAAATTCTTTCCTTTCAGAGAAAATCACTTTCCTCTGAAAGTGCCTTAAGCAACTTGCAAGCATTCACAAGAAACACTAATGCGTTTCTATGAAAGAGAAGGAGTCTGTTCCAACACTTCAATTCACTGCACGAAGGGAATGGAATGTTGCTTCACTTTCTAAATGCTGTCCTTTCAGAGAAAATCACTTTCCTTTGAAAGTGCCTTAAGTTACTTTCAAGCATTAGGAAGAAACTCACATGCGTTTCTCTGAAAGAGAAGCAGTCTGTTCCAACATTTCAATTCACTGTGCGAAGTGAATGGAGTGTTGCTTCACTTTCTAAATGCTGTCCTTTCAGAGAAAATCACTTTCCTTTGAAAGAGCCTTAAGCTACTTACAAGCATTCAACAGAAACTCACATGCATTTTTCTGAAAGAGAAGCAGTCTGTTCCAACACTTCAATTCACTGCACCTAAGTGAATGGAGTGTTGCGTCACTTTCTAAATTCTGTCCTTTCAGAGACAATCACTTTCCTTTGAAAGTGCCTTAAACTAATTTAAAGTATTCACAAAAAACTCACATGCGTTTCTCTGAAAGAGAATTAGTCTGTTCCAACACTTCAATTCACTGTGCAAAGTGAATGGAGTGTTGCTTCACTTTCTAAATGCTGTCATTTCAGAGAAAATCACTTTCCTTTGAAAGTGCCTTAAGCTACTTGCAAGCATTCACAAGAAACACTAATGCGTTTCTATGAAAGAGAAGCACTCTGTTCCAACACTTCAATTCACTACACGAAGGGAACGGAGTATTGCTTCACTTTCTAAATGCTGTCCTTTCAGAGAAAATCACTTTCCTTTGAAAGAGCCTTAAGCTACTTACAAACATTCAACAGAAACTCACATGCATTTCTCTGAAAGAGAAGCAGTCTCTTCCAACACTTCAATTCACTGTGCGACGTGAATTGAGTGTTGCTTCACTTTCTAAATGCTGTCCTTTCAGAGAAAATCACTTTCCTTTGAAAGTGCCTTAAGGTGCTTACAAGCATTAGGATGAAACTCACATGCGTTTCTCTGAAAGAGAAGCAGTGAGTTCCAATACTTCAATTCAGTGTGCGAAGTGAATGCAGTGTTGCTTCACTTTCTAAATGCTGTCCTTTCAGAGAAAATCACTTTCCTTTGAAACTGCCTTAATCTACTTACAAGCATTCAGAAGAAACTCACATCTGTTTCTCTGAAAGAGAAGGAGTCTGTTCCAACACTTCAATTCACTGTGCGAAGTGAATGGAGTGTTGGTTCACTTTCTAAATGCTGTCCTTTCAGAGAAAATCACTTTCCTTTGAAAGTGCCTTAAGCTACTTACAAGCATTAGGAAGAAACTCACATGCGTTTCTCTGAAAGAGAAGCAGTCTGTTCCAACACTTCAATTCACTGTGCGAAGTGAATGGAGTGTTGCTTCACTTTCTAAATGCTGTACTTTCAGAGAAAATCACTTTTGTTTTAAAGTGCCTTAAGAAACTTTCAAGCATTCACCAGAAACTCACATGCATTTCTCTGAAAGAGAAACCTTCTCTTCCAACACTTCAAGTCAGTGTGCGAAGTGAATGGAGTGTTGCTTCACTTTCTAAATACTGTCCTTTCAGAGAAAATCACTTTCCTTTGAAAGTGCCTTAAGCTACTTACAAGCATTCAACAGAAACTCTCATGCATTTCTCTGAAAGAGAAGCAGTCTGTTCCAACACATCAATTCACTGTGCGAAGTGAATGGAGTGTTGCTTCACTTTCTAAATTCTTTCCTTTCAGAGAAAATCACTTTCCTTTGAAAGTGCCTTAAGCAACTTGCAAGCATTCACAAGAAACACTAATGCGTTTCTATGAAAGAGAAGCACTCTGTTCCAACACTTCAATTCATTGCACGAAGTGAATGGAGTGTTGCTTCAGTTTCTAAATTCTGTCCTTTCAGAAACAATCACTTTCCTTTGAAAATGCCTTAAACTAATTTCAAGCATTCACAAAAAAGTCACATGCGTTTCTCTGAACGAGAATTAGTCTGTTCCAACACTTCAATTCACTGTGCGAAATGAATGGAGTGTTGCTTCACTTTCTAAATGCTGTCCTTTCAGAGAAAATCACTTTCCTTTGAAAGGGCCTTAAACTAATTTCAAGCATTCACAAAAAACTCACATGCGTTTCTCTGAAAGAGAATTAGTCTGTTCCAACACTTCAATTCACTGTGCGAACGAATAGAGTGTTGCTTAACTTTCTAAATGCTGTACTTTCAGAGAAAATCACTTTTGTTTGAAAGTGCCTTAAGCAACTTTCACACATTCACAAGAAACTCACATGCATTTCTCTGAAAGAAAAGCCTTCTCTTCCAACACTTCAATTCACTGTGCGAAGTGAATGGAGTGTTGCTTCACTTTCTAAATGCTGTCCTTTCAGAGAAAATCACTTTCCATTGAAAGTGCCTTAAGCTACTTTCAAGCATTCACAAAAAACTCACATGCGTTTCTCTGAAAGAGAAGCAGTCTGTTCCAACACTTCAATTCACTGTGCGAAGTGAATGGAGTGTTGCTTCACTTTCTAAATGCTGTTCTTTCAGAGAAAATCACTTTTGTTTGAAAGTGCCTTAAGAAACTTTCAAGCATTCACAAGAAACTCACATGCATTTCTCTGAAAGAGAAACCTTCTCTTCCAACACTTCAATTCACTGTGCGAAGTGAATGGAGTGTTGCTTCACTTTCTAAATGCTTTCCTTTCAGAGAAAATCACTTTCCTTTGAAAGTGCCTTAAGCAACTTGCAAGCATTCACAAGAAACACCAATGCGTTTCTATGAAAGAGAAGCACTCTGTTCCAACACTTCAATTCACTGCACGAAGGGAATGGAGTGTTCCCTCACTTTCTAAATGCTGTCCTTTCAGAGAAAATCACTTTCCTTTGAAAGTGCCTTAAGCTACTTACAAGCATTCACCAGAAACTCACATGCGCTTCTGTGAAAGAGAAGCAGTCTGTTCCAACACTACAATTCACTGTGCGAAGTGAATGGAGTGTTGCTTCACTTTCTAAATGCCGCCTTTTCAGAGAAAATCACTTTCCTTTGAAAGGGCCTTAAGTTACTTGCAAGCATTAGGAAGAAACTCACATGCGTTTCTCTGAAAGGGAAGCAGTCTGTTCCAAAACTTCAATTCAGTGTGCAAAGTAAATGGAGTGTTGCTTCACTTTCTAAATGCTGTCCTTTCAGAGAAAATAACTTTCCTTTGAAACTGCCTTAATCTACTTACAAGCATTCAGAAGAAACTTACATCTGTTTCTCTGAAAGATAAGGAGTCTGTTCCAACATTTCAATTCACTGTGCGAAGTGAATGGAGTGTTGCTTCACTTTCTAAATGCTGCCCTTTTAGAGAAAATCACTTTCCTTTTAAAGTTTCTTAAGCTTCTTACAAGCATTAGGAAGAAACTCACATGCGTTTCTCTGAAAGAGGAGCAGTCTGTTCCAACACTTCAATTCACTGTGCGAAGTGAATGGAGTGTTGCTTCACTTTCTAAATGCTGTACTTTCAAAAAATCACTTTTGTTTGAAAGTGCCTTAAGAAACTTTCAAGCATCCATAAGAAACTCACATGCATTTCTCTGAAAGAGAAACCTTCTCTTCCAACACTTCAATTCAGTGTGCGAAGTGAATGGAGTGTTTCTTCACTTTCTAAATGCTGTCCTTTCAGAGAAAATCACTTTCCTTTGAAAGTGCCCTAAGCTACTTACAAGCATTCATCAGAAACTCACATGCATTTCTCTGAAAGAGAAGCAGTCTGTTCCAACACTTCAATTCACTGTGCGAAGTGAATGGAGTGTTGCTTCACTTTCTAAATTCTTTCCTTTCAGAGAAAATCACTTTCCTCTGAAAGTGCCTTAAGCAACTTGCAAGCATTCACAAGAAACACTAATGCGTTTCTATGAAAGAGAAGCACTCTGTTCCAACACTTCAATTCACTGCACGAAGGGAATGGAATGTTGCTTCACTTTCTAAATGCTGTCCTTTCAGAGAAAATCACTTTCCTTTGAAAGTGCCTTAAGTTACTTTCAAGCATTAGGAAGAAACTCACATGCGTTTCTCTGAAAGAGAAGCAGTCTGTTCCAACATTTCAATTCACTGTGCGAAGTGAATGGAGTGTTGCTTCACTTTCTAAATGCTGTCCTTTCAGAGAAAATCACTTTCCTTTGAAAGAGCCTTAAGCTACTTACAAGCATTCAACAGAAACTCACATGCATTTTTCTGAAAGAGAAGCAGTCTGTTCCAACACTTCAATTCACTGCACCTAAGTGAATGGAGTGTTGCGTCACTTTCTAAATTCTGTCCTTTCAGAGACAATCACTTTCCTTTGAAAGTGCCTTAAACTAATTTAAAGTATTCACAAAAAACTCACATGCGTTTCTCTGAAAGAGAATTAGTCTGTTCCAACACTTCAATTCACTGTGCAAAGTGAATGGAGTGTTGCTTCACTTTCTAAATGCTGTCATTTCAGAGAAAATCACTTTCCTTTGAAAGTGCCTTAAGCTACTTGCAAGCATTCACAAGAAACACTAATGCGTTTCTATGAAAGAGAAGCACTCTGTTCCAACACTTCAATTCACTACACGAAGGGAACGGAGTATTGCTTCACTTTCTAAATGCTGTCCTTTCAGAGAAAATCACTTTCCTTTGAAAGAGCCTTAAGCTACTTACAAACATTCAACAGAAACTCACATGCATTTCTCTGAAAGAGAAGCAGTCTCTTCCAACACTTCAATTCACTGTGCGACGTGAATTGAGTGTTGCTTCACTTTCTAAATGCTGTCCTTTCAGAGAAAATCACTTTCCTTTGAAAGTGCCTTAAGGTGCTTACAAGCATTAGGATGAAACTCACATGCGTTTCTCTGAAAGAGAAGCAGTGAGTTCCAATACTTCAATTCAGTGTGCGAAGTGAATGCAGTGTTGCTTCACTTTCTAAATGCTGTCCTTTCAGAGAAAATCACTTTCCTTTGAAACTGCCTTAATCTACTTACAAGCATTCAGAAGAAACTCACATCTGTTTCTCTGAAAGAGAAGGAGTCTGTTCCAACACTTCAATTCACTGTGCGAAGTGAATGGAGTGTTGGTTCACTTTCTAAATGCTGTCCTTTCAGAGAAAATCACTTTCCTTTGAAAGTGCCTTAAGCTACTTACAAGCATTAGGAAGAAACTCACATGCGTTTCTCTGAAAGAGAAGCAGTCTGTTCCAACACTTCAATTCACTGTGCGAAGTGAATGGAGTGTTGCTTCACTTTCTAAATGCTGTACTTTCAGAGAAAATCACTTTTGTTTTAAAGTGCCTTAAGAAACTTTCAAGCATTCACCAGAAACTCACATGCATTTCTCTGAAAGAGAAACCTTCTCTTCCAACACTTCAAGTCAGTGTGCGAAGTGAATGGAGTGTTGCTTCACTTTCTAAATACTGTCCTTTCAGAGAAAATCACTTTCCTTTGAAAGTGCCTTAAGCTACTTACAAGCATTCAACAGAAACTCTCATGCATTTCTCTGAAAGAGAAGCAGTCTGTTCCAACACATCAATTCACTGTGCGAAGTGAATGGAGTGTTGCTTCACTTTCTAAATTCTTTCCTTTCAGAGAAAATCACTTTCCTTTGAAAGTGCCTTAAGCAACTTGCAAGCATTCACAAGAAACACTAATGCGTTTCTATGAAAGAGAAGCACTCTGTTCCAACACTTCAATTCATTGCACGAAGTGAATGGAGTGTTGCTTCAGTTTCTAAATTCTGTCCTTTCAGAAACAATCACTTTCCTTTGAAAATGCCTTAAACTAATTTCAAGCATTCACAAAAAAGTCACATGCGTTTCTCTGAACGAGAATTAGTCTGTTCCAACACTTCAATTCACTGTGCGAAATGAATGGAGTGTTGCTTCACTTTCTAAATGCTGTCCTTTCAGAGAAAATCACTTTCCTTTGAAAGGGCCTTAAACTAATTTCAAGCATTCACAAAAAACTCACATGCGTTTCTCTGAAAGAGAATTAGTCTGTTCCAACACTTCAATTCACTGTGCGAACGAATAGAGTGTTGCTTAACTTTCTAAATGCTGTACTTTCAGAGAAAATCACTTTTGTTTGAAAGTGCCTTAAGCAACTTTCACACATTCACAAGAAACTCACATGCATTTCTCTGAAAGAAAAGCCTTCTCTTCCAACACTTCAATTCACTGTGCGAAGTGAATGGAGTGTTGCTTCACTTTCTAAATGCTGTCCTTTCAGAGAAAATCACTTTCCATTGAAAGTGCCTTAAGCTACTTTCAAGCATTCACAAAAAACTCACATGCGTTTCTCTGAAAGAGAAGCAGTCTGTTCCAACACTTCAATTCACTGTGCGAAGTGAATGGAGTGTTGCTTCACTTTCTAAATGCTGTTCTTTCAGAGAAAATCACTTTTGTTTGAAAGTGCCTTAAGAAACTTTCAAGCATTCACAAGAAACTCACATGCATTTCTCTGAAAGAGAAACCTTCTCTTCCAACACTTCAATTCACTGTGCGAAGTGAATGGAGTGTTGCTTCACTTTCTAAATGCTTTCCTTTCAGAGAAAATCACTTTCCTTTGAAAGTGCCTTAAGCAACTTGCAAGCATTCACAAGAAACACCAATGCGTTTCTATGAAAGAGAAGCACTCTGTTCCAACACTTCAATTCACTGCACGAAGGGAATGGAGTGTTCCTTCACTTTCTAAATGCTGTCCTTTCAGAGAAAATCACTTTCCTTTGAAAGTGCCTTAAGCTACTTACAAGCATTCACCAGAAACTCACATGCGCTTCTGTGAAAGAGAAGCAGTCTGTTCCAACACTACAATTCACTGTGCGAAGTGAATGGAGTGTTGCTTCACTTTCTAAATGCCGCCTTTTCAGAGAAAATCACTTTCCTTTGAAAGGGCCTTAAGTTACTTGCAAGCATTAGGAAGAAACTCACATGCGTTTCTCTGAAAGAGAAGCAGTCTGTTCCAACACTTCAATTCACTGTGCGAAGTGAATGGAGTGTTGCTTCACTTTCTAAATGCTGTACTTTCAGAGAAAATCACTTTTGTTTGAAAGTGCCTTCAGCAACTTTCACGCATTCACAAGAAACTGACATGCATTTCTCTGAAAGAGAAGCCTTCTCTTCTAACACTTCAATTCACTGTGCGAAGTGAATGAAGTGTTGCTTCACTTTCTAAATGCTTTCCTTTCAGAGAAAATCACTTTCCTTTGAAAGAGCCTTAAGCTACTTACAAGCATTCAACAGAAACTCACATGCATTTCTCTGAAAGAGAAGCAGTCTCTTCCAACATTTCAATTCACTGTGCAAAGTGAATGGAGTGTTGCTTCACCTTCTCAATGCTGTTCTTTCAGAGAAAATCACTTTCCTTTGAAAGTGCCTTAAGCTACTTACAAGCATTCACCAGAAATTCACATGCATTTCTCTGAAATAGAAGCATTCTGTTCCAAAACTTCAATTCAGTGTACGAAGTGAATGGAGTGTTGCTTCACTTTCTAACTGCTGTCCTTTCAGAGAAAATCACTTTCCTTTGAAAGTGCCTTAAGCTACTTACAAGCATTCACCAGAAACTCACATGTGCTTCTCTGAAAGAGAAGCTGTCTGTTCCAACACTTCAATTCACTGTGCGAAGTGAATGGAGTGTTGCTTCACTTTCTAAATGCTGTCCTTTCAGAGAAAATCACTTTCCTTTGAAAGTGACTTAAGGTACTTAGAAGCATTAGGATGAAACTCACATGCGTTTCTCTGAAAGAGAAGCAGTCTGTTCCAAAACTTCTTTCAGTGTGCTAAGTGAATGGAGTGATGCTTCATTTTCTAAATGCTGTCCTTTCAGAGAAAATCACTTTCCTTTGAAACTGCCTTAATCTACTTACAAGCATTCAGAAGAAACTCACATCTGTTTCTCTGAAAGAAGCAGTCTGTTCCAACACTTCAATTCACTCTGCGAAGTGAATGGAGTGTTGCTTCACTTTCTAAATGCTGTCCTTTCATAGAAAATCACTTTCCTTTGAAAGTGCCTTAAGCTACTTACAAGCATTCACCAGAAACTCACATGCGCTTCTCTGAGAGAAGCAGTCTGTTCCAACACTTCAATTCACTGTGCGAATTGAATGGAGTTTTGCTTTTTCTAAATGCCGTCCTTTCAGAGAAAATCACTTTCCTTTGAAAGTGCCTTAAGTTACTTGCAAGCATTAGGAAGAAACTCACATGCGTTTCTCTGAAAGAAAAGCAGTCTGTTCCAACATTTCAATTCACTGTGCAAAGTGAATGGAGTGCTGCTTCACTTTCTAAATGCTGTACTTTCAGAGAAAATCACTTTTGTTTGAAAGTGCCTTAAGCAACTTTCACGCATTCACAAGAAACTCACATGCATTTCTCTGAAGGAGAAGCCTTCTCGTCCAACACTTCAATTCACTCTGCGAAGTGAATGGAGTGTTGCTTCACTTTCTAAATGCTGTCCTTTCAGAGAAAATCACTTTCCTTTGAAAGAGCCTTAAGCTACTTACAAGCATTTAACAGAAACTCACATGTATTTCTCTGAAAGAGAAGCAGTCTCTTCCAACACTTCAATTCACTGCGCAAAGTGAAAGGAGTGTATCTTCACCTTCTCAATGCTGTTCTTTCAGAGAAAATCACGTTCCTTTGAAAGTGACTTAAGCTACTTACAAGCATTCACCAGAAATTCACATGCATTTCTCTGAAATAGAAGCAGTCTGTTCCAAAAATTCAATTCAGTGTGCGAAGTGAACGGAGTGTTGCTTCACTTTCTAAATGCTGTCCTTTCAGAGAAAATCACTTTCCTTTGAAAGTGTCTTAAGCTACTTACAAGCATTCACCAGAAACTCACATGCGCTTCTCTGAAAGAGAAGCTGTCTGTTCCATCACTTCAATTCACTGTGTGAAGTGAATGGAGTGTTGCTTCACTTTCTAAATGCTGTCCTTTCAGAGAAAATCACTTTCCTTTGAAAGTGCCTTAAGTTACTTGCAAGCATTAGGAAGAAACTCACATGCGTTTCTCTGAAAGAGAAGCAGTCTGTTCCAACACTTCAATTCACTGCACGAAGTGAATGGAGTGTTGCTTCACTTTCTAAATGCTGTCCTTTCAGAGAAAATCACTTTCCTTTGAAAGTGCCTTAAGCTACATACAAGCATTCACAAGAAACACTTATGCGTTTATATGAAAGGGAAGCAGTCTCTTCCAACACTTCAATTCACTGCACGAAGGGAATGGAGTGTTGCTTCACTTTCTAAATGCTGTCCTTTCAAAGAAAATCACTTTCTTTGAAAGTGCCTTAAGCTACTTACAAGTATTCAACAAAAACTCACATGAATTTCTCTGAAAGAGAAGTAGTCTGTTCCAACACTTCAATTCACTGTGCGAAGTGAATGGAGTGTTGCTTCACTTTCTAAGTGCTGTCCTTTCAGAGAAGTCACTTTCCTTTGAAAGTGCCTTAAACTACTTTCAAGCATTCACAAGAAACACTAACGCGTTTCTCTGAAACAGAAGCAGTCTGTTCCAACACTTCAATTCACTGTGCGAAGTGAATGGAGTGTTGCTTCACTTTCTAAAAGCTGTCCTTTCAGAGAAAATCACTTTCCTTTGAAAGTGCCTTAAGCTACTTACAAGCATTAGGAAGAAACTCACATGCGTTTCTCTGAAAGAGATGCAGTCTGTTCCAACACTTCAATTCACTGTGCGAAGTGAATGGAGTGTTGCTTCACTTTCTAAATGCTGTACTTTCAGAGAAAATCACTTTTGTTTTAAAGTGCCTTATGCTACTTTCAAGCCTTCACAGGAAACTCACATGCGTTTCACTGAAAGAGAAGCAGTCTGTTCCAACACTTCAATTCACTGTGCGAAGTTAATGGAGTGTTGCTTCACTTTCTAAATGCTGTCCTTTCAGAGACAATCACTTTCCTTTGAAAGTGCCTTAAACTAATTTCAAGTATTCACAAAAAACTCACATGCGTTTCTCTGAAAGAGAATTAGTCTGTTCCAACACTTCAATTCACTGGGCGAAGTGAATGGAGTGTTGCTTCACTTTCTAAATGCTGTCCTTTCAGAGAAAATCACATTCCTTTGAAAGTGCCTTAAGCTACTTACAAGCATTCAACAGAAACTCACATGTATTTCTCTGAAAAAGAAGCAGTCTGTTCCAAAACTTCAATTCACTGTGCGAAGTGAATGGAGTGTTACTTCACTTTCTAAATTCTGTCCTTTCAGAGACAATCACTTTCCTTTGAAAGTGCCTTAAACTAATTTCAAGTATTCACAAAAACTCACATGCGTTTCTCTGAAAGAGAATTAGTCTGTTCCAACACTTCAATTCACTGTGCGAAGTGAATGGAGTGTTGCTTCACTTTCTAAATGCTGTCCTTTCAGAGAAAATCACTTTCCTTTGAAAGTGCCTTAAGCTACTTGCAAGCATTCACAAGAAACACTAATGCGTTTCTATGAAAGAGAAGCACTCTGTTCCAACACTTCAATTCACTGCACGAAGGGAACGGAGTATTGCTTCACTTTCTAAATGCTGTCCTTTCAGAGAAAATCACTTTCCTTTGAAAGAGCCTTAAGCTACCTACAAACATTCAACAGAAACTCACATGCATTTCTCTGAAAGGGAAGCAATCTCTTCCAACACTTCAATTTACTGCGCAAAGTGAATGGAGTGTTGCTTCATCTTCTCAATGCTCTTCTTTCAGAGAAAATCACTTTCCTTTGAAAGTGCCTTAAGCTACTTACAAGCATTCACCAGAAATTCACATGCATTTCTCTGAAATAGAAGCAGTCTGTTCGAAAACTTCAATTCAGTGTGCGAAGTGAATGGAATGTTGCTTCACTTTCTAAATGCTGTCCTTTCAGAGAAAATCACTTTCCTTTGAAAGTGCCTTAAGCTACTTACAAGCATTCACCAGAAACTCACATGCGCTTCTCTGAAAGAGAAGCTGTCTGTTCCAACACTTCAATTCACTGTGCGAAGTGAATGGAGTGTTGCTTCACTTTCTAAATGCTGTCCTTTCAGAGAAAATCACTTTCCTTTGATAGTGCCTTAAGTTACTTGCAAGCATTATGAAGAAACTCACATGCGTTTCTCTGAAAGAGAAGCAGTCTGTTCCAACACTTCAGTTCACTGTGCGAAATGAATGGAGTGTTGCTTCACTTTCTAAATGATGTCCTTTCAGAGAAAATCACTTTCCTTTGAAAGTGCCTTAAACTACTTTTAAGCAATCACAAAAAACTCACATGCGTTTCTCTGAAACAGAAGCAGTCTCTTCCAACACTTCAATTCACTGTGCGAAGTGAATGGAGTGTTGCTTCACTTTCTAAATGCTGTCCTTTCAGAGAAAATCACTTTCCTTTGAAAGTGCCTTAAGCTACTTACAAGCATTAGGATGAAACTCACATGCGTTTCTCTGAAAGAGAAGCAGTCTGTTCCAAAATTTCTTTCAGTGTGCGAAGTGAATGGAGTGTTGCTTAAATTTCTAAATGCTGTTTTTTCAGAAAAAATCACTTTTGTTTAAAAGTGCCTTAAGAAACTTTCAAGCATTCACCAGAAACTCACATGCATTTCTCTGAAAGTGAAACCTTCTCTTCCAACACTTCAATTCAGTGTGCGAAGTGAATGGAGTGTTGCTTCACTTTCTAAATGCTTTCCTTTCAGAGAAAATCACTTTCTTTTGAAAGTGCCTTAAGCAACTTGCAAGCATTCACAAGAAACACTAATGCGTTTCTATGAAAGACAAGCAGTGTGTTCCAACACTTCAATTCACTGTGCGAACTGAATGGAGTGTTGCTTCACTTTCTAAATGCTGTCCTTTCAGAGAAAATCACTTTCCTTTGAAAGTGCCTTAAGCTACTTGCAAGCATTAGGAAGAATCTCACATGCGTTTCTCTGAAAGAGAAGCAGTCTGTTCCAACACTTCAATTCACTGTGCGAAGTCAATGGAGTGTTGCTTCACTTTCTAAATGCTGTCCTTTCAGAGAAAATCACTTTTGTTTGAAAGTGCCTTAAGCAACTTTCAAGCATTCACAAGAAATTCACATGCATTTCTCTGAAAGAGAAGCCTTCTCTTCCAACACTTCAATTCACTGTGCGAAGTGAATGGAGTGTTGCTTCACTTTCTAAATGCTGTCCTTTCAGAGAAAATCACTTTCCTTTAAAAGTGCCTTAAGCTACTTACAAGCATTCACCAGAAACTCACATGCGTTTCTCTGAAAGAGAAGCAGTCTGTTCCAACACTTCAATTCACTGTGCGAAGTGAATGGAGTGTTGCTTCACTTTCTATATGCTGTCCTTTCAGAGAAAATCATTTTCCTTTGAAAGTGCCTTAACCTACTTGCAAGCATTAGGAAGAAACTCACATGCGTTTCTCTGAAAGAGAAGCAGTCTGTTCCAACACTTCAATTCACTGTGCGAAGTGAATGGATTGTTGCTTCACTTTCTAAATGCTGTCCTTTCAGTGAAAATCACTTTCCTTTGAAAGTGCCTTAAGCTACTTACCAGTATTCACCAGAAACTCTCGTGCATTTCTCTGAAAGAGAAGCAGTCTGTTCCAACACTTCAATTCACTGTGCGAAGTGAATGGAGTGTTGCTTCACTTCCTAAATGCTGTCCTTTCAGAGAAAATCACTTTCCTTTGAAAATGCCTTAAGCTACTTGCAAGCATTAGGAAGAAACTCACATGAGTTTCTCTGAAAGAGAAGCAGTCTGTTCCAAAACTTCAATTCACTGTGCGAAGTGAATGGAGTGTTGCTTCACTTTCTAAATGCTGTCCTTTCAGAGAAAATCACTTTCCTTTGAAAGTGCCTTAAGCTACTTGCAAGCATTAGGAAGAAACTCACATGCATTTCTCTGAAAGAGAAGCAGTCTGTTCCAACACTTCAATTCACTGTGTGAAGTGAATGGAGTGTTGCCTCACTTTCTAAATGCTGTCCTTTCAGAGAAAATCCCTTTACTTTGAAAGTGCCTTAAGCTACTTACAAGCATTCAACAGAAACTCACATGCGTTTCTCAGAAAGAGAAGCAGTCTGTTCCAACACTTCAATTCACTGTGCGAAGTGAATGGAGTGTTGCTTCACTTTCTAAATACTGTCCTTTCAGAGAAAATCACTTTTGTTTGAAAGTGTCTTAAGCTACTTTCAAGCATTCACAAGAAATTCACATGCATTTCTCTGAAAGAGAAGCCTTCTCTCCCAACACTTCAATTTACTTTGCGAAGTGAATGGAGTGTTGCTTCACTTTCTAAATGCTGTCCTTTCAGTGAAAAACACGTTCCTTTGAAATTGCCTTAAGCTACTTACAAGCATTCACCAGAAACTCACATGTGTTTCTCTGAAAGAGAAGCAATCTGTTCCAACACTTCAATTCACTGTGCAAATAAATGGAGTGTTGCCTCACTTTCGAAATGCTGTCCTTTCAGAGAAAATCACTTTCCTTTGAAAGTGCCTTAAGCTACTTGCAAGCATTGGGAAGAAACTCACATGCGTTTCCCTGAAAGAGAAGCAGTCTGTTCCAACACTTCAATTCACTGTGCGAAGTGAATGGAGTGTTGCTTCACTTTCTAAATGCTGTCCTTTCAGAGAAAATCACTTTTTTTGAAAGTGCCCTAAGCTACTTACAAGCATTCAACAGAAACTCACATGCATTTCTCTGAAAGAGAAGCAGTCTGTTCCAACACTTCAATTCACTGTGCGAAGTGAATGGAGTGTTGCTTCACTTTCTAAATTCTGTCCTTTCAGAGAAAATCACTTTCCTTTGAAAGTGCCTTAAACTACTTTCAAGCATTCATAAAAAACTCACATGCATTTCTCTGAAAGAGAAGCAGTCTGTTCCAATACTTCAATTATTTGTGCGAAGTGAATGGAGTGTTGTTTCACTTTCTAAATGATGTCCTTTCAGAGAATATCACTTTTGTTTGAAAGTGCCTTAAGCAACTTTCAAGCATTCACAAGAAATTCATATGCATTTCTCTGAAAGAGAAGTCTTCTCTTCCAACACTTCAATTCACTGTGCGAAGTGAATGGAGTGTTGCTTCACTTTCTAAATGCTGTCCTTTCAGAGAAAATCACATTCCTTTGAAATTGCCTTAAGCTACTTACAAGCATTCACCAGAAACTCACATGTGTTTCTCTAAAAGAGAAGCAGTCTGTTCCAACACTTCAATTCACTGTGCGAAGTGAATGGAGTGTTGCTTCACTTTCTAAATGCTGTTCTTTCAGAGAAAATCCCTTTCCTTTGAATGTGCCTTAAGCTACTTACAAGCATTCAACAGAAACTCACATGCATTTCTCTGAAAGAGAAGCAATCTGTTCCAACACTTCAACTCTGTGCGAAGTGAATGGAGTGTTGCTTCACTTTCTAAATTCTGTCCTTTCAGAGAAAATCACTTTCCATTGAAAGTGCCCTAAACTACTTTCAAGCATTCACAAAAAACTCACATGCGTTTCTCTGAAAGAGAAGCAGTCTGTTCCAACACTTCAATTCACTGTACAAAGTGAATGGAGTGTTGCTTCACTTTCTAAATGCTGTCCTTTCAGAGAAAATCACTTTCCTTTGAAAGTGCCATAAGCTACTTGCAAGCATTAGGAAGAAACTCACATGCCTTTCTCTGAAAGAGAAGCAGTCTGTTCCAACACTTCAATTCACTGTGCGAAGTGAATGGAGTGTTGCTTCACTTTCTAAATGCTGTCCTTTCAGAGAAAATCACTTTTGTTTGAAAGTGTCTTAAGCAACTTTCAAGCATTCACAAGAAATTCACATGCATTTCTCTGAAAGAGAAGCCTTCTCTTCCAACACTTCAATTCACTGTGCGAAGTGAATGGAGTGTTGCTTCACTTTCTAAATGCTGTCCTTTCAGAGAAAATCACTTTCATTTGAAAGTGCCTTAAGCTACTTGCAAGCATTAGGAAGAAACTCACATGCGTTTCTCTGAAAGAGAAGCAGTCTGTTCCAACACTTCAATTCACTGTGCGAAGTGAATGGAGTGTTGCTTCACTTTCTAAATGCTGTCCTTTCAGAGAAAATCACTTTCCTTTGAAAGTGTCCTAAGCTACTTACAAGCATTCACCAGAAACTCACATGCATTTCTCTGAAAGAGAAGCAGTCTGTTCCAACACTTCAATTCACTGTGCGAAGTGAATGGAGTGTTGCTTCACTTTCTAAATTCTGTCCTTTCAGAGAAAATCACTTTCCTTTGAAAGTGCCTTAAACTACTTTCAAGCATTCATAAAAAACTCACATGCCTTTCTCTGAAAGAGAAGCAGTCTGTTCCAACACTTCAATTCTTTGTGCGAAGTGAATGGAGTGTTGCTTCACTTTCTAAATGCTGTCCTTTCAGAGAAAATTACTTTCCTTTTAAAGTGCCTTAAGCTATTTGCAAGCAATAGGAAGAAACTCACATGCGTTTCTTTGAAAGACAAGCAGTCTGTTCCAACACTTCAATTCACTGTGCAAAGTGAATGGAGTGCTGCTTCACTTTCTAAATGCTGTACTTTCAGAGAAAATCACTTTTGTTTGAAAGTGCCTTAAGCAACTTTCACGCATTCACAAGAAACTCACATGCATTTCTCTGAAGGAGAAGCCTTCTCGTCCAACACTTCAATTCACTCTGCGAAGTGAATGGAGTGTTGCTTCACTTTCTAAATGCTGTCCTTTCAGAGAAAATCACTTTCCTTTGAAAGAGCCTTAAGCTACTTACAAGCATTCAACAGAAACTCACATGCATTTCTCTGAAAGAGAAGCAGTCTCTTCCAACACTTCAATTCACTGCGCAAAGTGAAAGGAGTGTATCTTCACCTTCTCAATGCTGTTCTTTCAGAGAAAATCACGTTCCTTTGAAAGTGACTTAAGCTACTTACAAGCATTCACCAGAAATTCACATGCATTTCTCTGAAATAGAAGCAGTCTGTTCCAAAAATTCAATTCAGTGTGCGAAGTGAACGGAGTGTTGCTTCACTTTCTAAATGCTGTCCTTTCAGAGAAAATCACTTTCCTTTGAAAGTGTCTTAAGCTACTTACAAGCATTCACCAGAAACTCACATGCGCTTCTCTGAAAGAGAAGCTGTCTGTTCCATCACTTCAATTCACTGTGTGAAGTGAATGGAGTGTTGCTTCACTTTCTAAATGCTGTCCTTTCAGAGAAAATCACTTTCCTTTGAAAGTGCCTTAAGTTACTTGCAAGCATTAGGAAGAAACTCACATGCGTTTCTCTGAAAGAGAAGCAGTCTGTTCCAACACTTCAATTCACTGCACGAAGTGAATGGAGTGTTGCTTCACTTTCTAAATGCTGTCCTTTCAGAGAAAATCACTTTCCTTTGAAAGTGCCTTAAGCTACATACAAGCATTCACAAGAAACACTTATGCGTTTATATGAAAGGGAAGCAGTCTCTTCCAACACTTCAATTCACTGCACGAAGGGAATGGAGTGTTGCTTCACTTTCTAAATGCTGTCCTTTCAAAGAAAATCACTTTCTTTGAAAGTGCCTTAAGCTACTTACAAGTATTCAACAAAAACTCACATGAATTTCTATGAAAGAGAAGTAGTCTGTTCCAACACTTCAATTCACTGTGCGAAGTGAATGGAGTGTTGCTTCACTTTCTAAGTGCTGTCCTTTCAGAGAAGTCACTTTCCTTTGAAAGTGCCTTAAACTACTTTCAAGCATTCACAAGAAACACTAACGCGTTTCTCTGAAAGAGAAGCAGTCTGTTCCAACACTTCAATTCACTGTGCGAAGTGAATGGAGTGTTGCTTCACTTTCTAAAAGCTGTCCTTTCAGAGAAAATCACTTTCCTTTGAAAGTGCCTTAAGCTACTTACAAGCATTAGGAAGAAACTCACATGCGTTTCTCTGAAAGAGAAGCAGTCTGTTCCAACACTTCAATTCACTGTGCGAAGTGAATGGAGTGTTGCTTCACTTTCTAAATGCTGTACTTTCAGAGAAAATCACTTTTGTTTTAAAGTGCCTTATGCTACTTTCAAGCCTTCACAGGAAACTCACATGCGTTTCACTGAAAGAGAAGCAGTCTGTTCCAACACTTCAATTCACTGTGCGAAGTTAATGGAGTGTTGCTTCACTTTCTAAATGCTGTCCTTTCAGAGACAATCACTTTCCTTTGAAAGTGCCTTAAACTAATTTCAAGTATTCACAAAAAACTCACATGCGTTTCTCTGAAAGAGAATTAGTCTGTTCCAACACTTCAATTCACTGGGCGAAGTGAATGGAGTGTTGCTTCACTTTCTAAATGCTGTCCTTTCAGAGAAAATCACATTCCTTTGAAAGTGCC
The DNA here is from genome assembly GCF_982192425.1 of Myodes glareolus. Lineage (NCBI taxonomy): Eukaryota > Metazoa > Chordata > Mammalia > Rodentia > Cricetidae > Myodes > Myodes glareolus. Next base: position 777,725 of record NW_028263238.1, read on the forward strand.
TTAAGCTACTTACAAGCATTCAACAGAAACTCACATGTATTTCTCTGAAAAAGAAGCAGTCTGTTCCAAAACTTCAATTCACTGTGCGAAGTGAATGGAGTGTTACTTCACTTTCTAAATTCTGTCCTTTCAGAGACAATCACTTTCCTTTGAAAGTGCCTTAAACTAATTTCAAGTATTCACAAAAACTCACATGCGTTTCTCTGAAAGAGAATTAGTCTGTTCCAACACTTCAATTCACTGTGCGAAGTGAATGGAGTGTTGCTTCACTTTCTAAATGCTGTCCTTTCAGAGAAAATCACTTTCCTTTGAAAGTGCCTTAAGCTACTTGCAAGCATTCACAAGAAACACTAATGCGTTTCTATGAAAGAGAAGCACTCTGTTCCAACACTTCAATTCACTGCACGAAGGGAACGGAGTATTGCTTCACTTTCTAAATGCTGTCCTTTCAGAGAAAATCACTTTCCTTTGAAAGAGCCTTAAGCTACCTACAAACATTCAACAGAAACTCACATGCATTTCTCTGAAAGGGAAGCAATCTCTTCCAACACTTCAATTTACTGCGCAAAGTGAATGGAGTGTTGCTTCATCTTCTCAATGCTCTTCTTTCAGAGAAAATCACTTTCCTTTGAAAGTGCCTTAAGCTACTTACAAGCATTCACCAGAAATTCACATGCATTTCTCTGAAATAGAAGCAGTCTGTTCGAAAACTTCAATTCAGTGTGCGAAGTGAATGGAATGTTGCTTCACTTTCTAAATGCTGTCCTTTCAGAGAAAATCACTTTCCTTTGAAAGTGCCTTAAGCTACTTACAAGCATTCACCAGAAACTCACATGCGCTTCTCTGAAAGAGAAGCTGTCTGTTCCAACACTTCAATTCACTGTGCGAAGTGAATGGAGTGTTGCTTCACTTTCTAAATGCTGTCCTTTCAGAGAAAATCACTTTCCTTTGATAGTGCCTTAAGTTACTTGCAAGCATTATGAAGAAACTCACATGCGTTTCTCTGAAAGAGAAGCAGTCTGTTCCAACACTTCAGTTCACTGTGCGAAATGAATGGAGTGTTGCTTCACTTTCTAAATGATGTCCTTTCAGAGAAAATCACTTTCCTTTGAAAGTGCCTTAAACTACTTTTAAGCAATCACAAAAAACTCACATGCGTTTCTCTGAAACAGAAGCAGTCTCTTCCAACACTTCAATTCACTGTGCGAAGTGAATGGAGTGTTGCTTCACTTTCTAAATGCTGTCCTTTCAGAGAAAATCACTTTCCTTTGAAAGTGCCTTAAGCTACTTACAAGCATTAGGATGAAACTCACATGCGTTTCTCTGAAAGAGAAGCAGTCTGTTCCAAAATTTCTTTCAGTGTGCGAAGTGAATGGAGTGTTGCTTAAATTTCTAAATGCTGTTTTTTCAGAAAAAATCACTTTTGTTTAAAAGTGCCTTAAGAAACTTTCAAGCATTCACCAGAAACTCACATGCATTTCTCTGAAAGTGAAACCTTCTCTTCCAACACTTCAATTCAGTGTGCGAAGTGAATGGAGTGTTGCTTCACTTTCTAAATGCTTTCCTTTCAGAGAAAATCACTTTCTTTTGAAAGTGCCTTAAGCAACTTGCAAGCATTCACAAGAAACACTAATGCGTTTCTATGAAAGACAAGCAGTGTGTTCCAACACTTCAATTCACTGTGGGAACTGAATGGAGTGTTGCTTCACTTTCTAAATGCTGTCCTTTCAGAGAAAATCACTTTCCTTTGAAAGTGCCTTAAGCTACTTGCAAGCATTAGGAAGAATCTCACATGCGTTTCTCTGAAAGAGAAGCAGTCTGTTCCAACACTTCAATTCACTGTGCGAAGTGAATGGAGTGTTGCTTCACTTTCTAAATGCTGTCCTTTCAGAGAAAATCACTTTTGTTTGAAAGTGCCTTAAGCAACTTTCAAGCATTCACAAGAAATTCACATGCATTTCTCTGAAAGAGAAGCCTTCTCTTCCAACACTTCAATTCACTGTGCGAAGTGAATGGAGTGTTGCTTCACTTTCTAAATGCTGTCCTTTCAGAGAAAATCACTTTCCTTTGAAAGTGCCTTAAGCTACTTGCAAGCATTAGGAAGAAACTCACATGCTTTTCTCTGAAAGAGAAGCAGTCTGTTCCAACACTTCTATTCACTGTGCGAAGTTAATGGAATGTTGCTTCACTTTCTAAATGCTGTCCTTTCAGAGAAAATCACTTTCCTTTGAAAGTGTCCTAAGCTACTTACAAGCATTCAACAGAAACTCACATGCATTTCTCTGAAAGAGAAGCAGTCTGTTCCAACACTTCAATTCACTGTGCGAAGTGAATGGAGAGTTGCTTCACTTTCTAAATTCTGTCCTTTCAGAGAAAATCACTTTCCTTTGAAAGTGCCTTAAGCTACTTGCAAGCATTAGGAAGAAACTCACATGCGTTTCTATGAAAGACAAGCAGTCTGTTCCAACACTTCAATTCACTGTGTGAAGTGAATGGAGTGTTGCCTCACTTTCTAAATGCTGTCCTTTCAGAGAAAATCACTTTCCTTTAAAAGTGCCTTAAGCTACTTACAAGCATTCACCAGAAACTCACATGCGTTTCTCTGAAAGAGAAGCAGTCTGTTCCAACACTTCAATTCACTGTGCGAAGTGAATGGAGTGTTGCTTCACTTTCTATATGCTGTCCTTTCAGAGAAAATCATTTTCCTTTGAAAGTGCCTTAACCTACTTGCAAGCATTAGGAAGAAACTCACATGCGTTTCTCTGAAAGAGAAGCAGTCTGTTCCAACACTTCAATTCACTGTGCGAAGTGAATGGATTGTTGCTTCACTTTCTAAATGCTGTCCTTTCAGTGAAAATCACTTTCCTTTGAAAGTGCCTTAAGCTACTTACCAGTATTCACCAGAAACTCTCGTGCATTTCTCTGAAAGAGAAGCAGTCTGTTCCAACACTTCAATTCACTGTGCGAAGTGAATGGAGTGTTGCTTCACTTCCTAAATGCTGTCCTTTCAGAGAAAATCACTTTCCTTTGAAAATGCCTTAAGCTACTTGCAAGCATTAGGAAGAAACTCACATGAGTTTCTCTGAAAGAGAAGCAGTCTGTTCCAAAACTTCAATTCACTGTGCGAAGTGAATGGAGTGTTGCTTCACTTTCTAAGTGCTGTCCTTTCAGAGAAGTCACTTTCCTTTGAAAGTGCCTTAAACTACTTTCAAGCATTCACAAGAAACACTAACGCGTTTCTCTGAAAGAGAAGCAGTCTGTTCCAACACTTCAATTCACTGTGCGAAGTGAATGGAGTGTTGCTTCACTTTCTAAAAGCTGTCCTTTCAGAGAAAATCACTTTCCTTTGAAAGTGCCTTAAGCTACTTACAAGCATTAGGAAGAAACTCACATGCGTTTCTCTGAAAGAGAAGCAGTCTGTTCCAACACTTCAATTCACTGTGCGAAGTGAATGGAGTGTTGCTTCACTTTCTAAATGCTGTACTTTCAGAGAAAATCACTTTTGTTTTAAAGTGCCTTATGCTACTTTCAAGCCTTCACAGGAAACTCACATGCGTTTCACTGAAAGAGAAGCAGTCTGTTCCAACACTTCAATTCACTGTGCGAAGTTAATGGAGTGTTGCTTCACTTTCTAAATGCTGTCCTTTCAGAGACAATCACTTTCCTTTGAAAGTGCCTTAAACTAATTTCAAGTATTCACAAAAAACTCACATGCGTTTCTCTGAAAGAGAATTAGTCTGTTCCAACACTTCAATTCACTGGGCGAAGTGAATGGAGTGTTGCTTCACTTTCTAAATGCTGTCCTTTCAGAGAAAATCACATTCCTTTGAAAGTGCCTTAAGCTACTTACAAGCATTCAACAGAAACTCACATGTATTTCTCTGAAAAAGAAGCAGTCTGTTCCAAAACTTCAATTCACTGTGCGAAGTGAATGGAGTGTTACTTCACTTTCTAAATTCTGTCCTTTCAGAGACAATCACTTTCCTTTGAAAGTGCCTTAAACTAATTTCAAGTATTCACAAAAACTCACATGCGTTTCTCTGAAAGAGAATTAGTCTGTTCCAACACTTCAATTCACTGTGCGAAGTGAATGGAGTGTTGCTTCACTTTCTAAATGCTGTCCTTTCAGAGAAAATCACTTTCCTTTGAAAGTGCCTTAAGCTACTTGCAAGCATTCACAAGAAACACTAATGCGTTTCTATGAAAGAGAAGCACTCTGTTCCAACACTTCAATTCACTGCACGAAGGGAACGGAGTATTGCTTCACTTTCTAAATGCTGTCCTTTCAGAGAAAATCACTTTCCTTTGAAAGAGCCTTAAGCTACCTACAAACATTCAACAGAAACTCACATGCATTTCTCTGAAAGGGAAGCAATCTCTTCCAACACTTCAATTTACTGCGCAAAGTGAATGGAGTGTTGCTTCATCTTCTCAATGCTCTTCTTTCAGAGAAAATCACTTTCCTTTGAAAGTGCCTTAAGCTACTTACAAGCATTCACCAGAAATTCACATGCATTTCTCTGAAATAGAAGCAGTCTGTTCGAAAACTTCAATTCAGTGTGCGAAGTGAATGGAATGTTGCTTCACTTTCTAAATGCTGTCCTTTCAGAGAAAATCACTTTCCTTTGAAAGTGCCTTAAGCTACTTACAAGCATTCACCAGAAACTCACATGCGCTTCTCTGAAAGAGAAGCTGTCTGTTCCAACACTTCAATTCACTGTGCGAAGTGAATGGAGTGTTGCTTCACTTTCTAAATGCTGTCCTTTCAGAGAAAATCACTTTCCTTTGATAGTGCCTTAAGTTACTTGCAAGCATTATGAAGAAACTCACATGCGTTTCTCTGAAAGAGAAGCAGTCTGTTCCAACACTTCAGTTCACTGTGCGAAATGAATGGAGTGTTGCTTCACTTTCTAAATGATGTCCTTTCAGAGAAAATCACTTTCCTTTGAAAGTGCCTTAAACTACTTTTAAGCAATCACAAAAAACTCACATGCGTTTCTCTGAAACAGAAGCAGTCTCTTCCAACACTTCAATTCACTGTGCGAAGTGAATGGAGTGTTGCTTCACTTTCTAAATGCTGTCCTTTCAGAGAAAATCACTTTCCTTTGAAAGTGCCTTAAGCTACTTACAAGCATTAGGATGAAACTCACATGCGTTTCTCTGAAAGAGAAGCAGTCTGTTCCAAAATTTCTTTCAGTGTGCGAAGTGAATGGAGTGTTGCTTAAATTTCTAAATGCTGTTTTTTCAGAAAAAATCACTTTTGTTTAAAAGTGCCTTAAGAAACTTTCAAGCATTCACCAGAAACTCACATGCATTTCTCTGAAAGTGAAACCTTCTCTTCCAACACTTCAATTCAGTGTGCGAAGTGAATGGAGTGTTGCTTCACTTTCTAAATGCTTTCCTTTCAGAGAAAATCACTTTCTTTTGAAAGTGCCTTAAGCAACTTGCAAGCATTCACAAGAAACACTAATGCGTTTCTATGAAAGACAAGCAGTGTGTTCCAACACTTCAATTCACTGTGGGAACTGAATGGAGTGTTGCTTCACTTTCTAAATGCTGTCCTTTCAGAGAAAATCACTTTCCTTTGAAAGTGCCTTAAGCTACTTGCAAGCATTAGGAAGAATCTCACATGCGTTTCTCTGAAAGAGAAGCAGTCTGTTCCAACACTTCAATTCACTGTGCGAAGTGAATGGAGTGTTGCTTCACTTTCTAAATGCTGTCCTTTCAGAGAAAATCACTTTTGTTTGAAAGTGCCTTAAGCAACTTTCAAGCATTCACAAGAAATTCACATGCATTTCTCTGAAAGAGAAGCCTTCTCTTCCAACACTTCAATTCACTGTGCGAAGTGAATGGAGTGTTGCTTCACTTTCTAAATGCTGTCCTTTCAGAGAAAATCACTTTCCTTTGAAAGTGCCTTAAGCTACTTGCAAGCATTAGGAAGAAACTCACATGCTTTTCTCTGAAAGAGAAGCAGTCTGTTCCAACACTTCTATTCACTGTGCGAAGTTAATGGAATGTTGCTTCACTTTCTAAATGCTGTCCTTTCAGAGAAAATCACTTTCCTTTGAAAGTGTCCTAAGCTACTTACAAGCATTCAACAGAAACTCACATGCATTTCTCTGAAAGAGAAGCAGTCTGTTCCAACACTTCAATTCACTGTGCGAAGTGAATGGAGAGTTGCTTCACTTTCTAAATTCTGTCCTTTCAGAGAAAATCACTTTCCTTTGAAAGTGCCTTAAGCTACTTGCAAGCATTAGGAAGAAACTCACATGCGTTTCTATGAAAGACAAGCAGTCTGTTCCAACACTTCAATTCACTGTGTGAAGTGAATGGAGTGTTGCCTCACTTTCTAAATGCTGTCCTTTCAGAGAAAATCACTTTCCTTTAAAAGTGCCTTAAGCTACTTACAAGCATTCACCAGAAACTCACATGCGTTTCTCTGAAAGAGAAGCAGTCTGTTCCAACACTTCAATTCACTGTGCGAAGTGAATGGAGTGTTGCTTCACTTTCTATATGCTGTCCTTTCAGAGAAAATCATTTTCCTTTGAAAGTGCCTTAACCTACTTGCAAGCATTAGGAAGAAACTCACATGCGTTTCTCTGAAAGAGAAGCAGTCTGTTCCAACACTTCAATTCACTGTGCGAAGTGAATGGATTGTTGCTTCACTTTCTAAATGCTGTCCTTTCAGTGAAAATCACTTTCCTTTGAAAGTGCCTTAAGCTACTTACCAGTATTCACCAGAAACTCTCGTGCATTTCTCTGAAAGAGAAGCAGTCTGTTCCAACACTTCAATTCACTGTGCGAAGTGAATGGAGTGTTGCTTCACTTCCTAAATGCTGTCCTTTCAGAGAAAATCACTTTCCTTTGAAAATGCCTTAAGCTACTTGCAAGCATTAGGAAGAAACTCACATGAGTTTCTCTGAAAGAGAAGCAGTCTGTTCCAAAACTTCAATTCACTGTGCGAAGTGAATGGAGTGTTGCTTCACTTTCTAAATGCTGTCCTTTCAGAGAAAATCACTTTCCTTTGAAAGTGCCTTAAGCTACTTGCAAGCATTAGGAAGAAACTCACATGCATTTCTCTGAAAGAGAAGCAGTCTGTTCCAACACTTCAATTCACTGTGTGAAGTGAATGGAGTGTTGCCTCACTTTCTAAATGCTGTCCTTTCAGAGAAAATCCCTTTACTTTGAAAGTGCCTTAAGCTACTTACAAGCATTCAACAGAAACTCACATGCGTTTCTCAGAAAGAGAAGCAGTCTGTTCCAACACTTCAATTCACTGTGCGAAGTGAATGGAGTGTTGCTTCACTTTCTAAATTCTGTCCTTTCAGAGAAAATCACTTTCCTTTGAAAGTGCCTTAAACTACTTTCAAGCATTCATAAAAAACTCACATGCATTTCTCTGAAAGAGAAGCAGTCTGTTCCAATACTTCAATTATTTGTGCGAAGTGAATGGAGTGTTGTTTCACTTTCTAAATGATGTCCTTTCAGAGAATATCACTTTTGTTTGAAAGTGCCTTAAGCAACTTTCAAGCATTCACAAGAAATTCATATGCATTTCTCTGAAAGAGAAGTCTTCTCTTCCAACACTTCAATTCACTGTGCGAAGTGAATGGAGTGTTGCTTCACTTTCTAAATGCTGTCCTTTCAGAGAAAATCACATTCCTTTGAAATTGCCTTAAGCTACTTACAAGCATTCACCAGAAACTCACATGTGTTTCTCTAAAAGAGAAGCAGTCTGTTCCAACACTTCAATTCACTGTGCGAAGTGAATGGAGTGTTGCTTCACTTTCTAAATGCTGTTCTTTCAGAGAAAATCCCTTTCCTTTGAATGTGCCTTAAGCTACTTACAAGCATTCAACAGAAACTCACATGCATTTCTCTGAAAGAGAAGCAATCTGTTCCAACACTTCAACTCTGTGCGAAGTGAATGGAGTGTTGCTTCACTTTCTAAATTCTGTCCTTTCAGAGAAAATCACTTTCCATTGAAAGTGCCCTAAACTACTTTCAAGCATTCACAAAAAACTCACATGCGTTTCTCTGAAAGAGAAGCAGTCTGTTCCAACACTTCAATTCACTGTACAAAGTGAATGGAGTGTTGCTTCACTTTCTAAATGCTGTCCTTTCAGAGAAAATCACTTTCCTTTGAAAGTGCCATAAGCTACTTGCAAGCATTAGGAAGAAACTCACATGCCTTTCTCTGAAAGAGAAGCAGTCTGTTCCAACACTTCAATTCACTGTGCGAAGTGAATGGAGTGTTGCTTCACTTTCTAAATGCTGTCCTTTCAGAGAAAATCACTTTTGTTTGAAAGTGTCTTAAGCAACTTTCAAGCATTCACAAGAAATTCACATGCATTTCTCTGAAAGAGAAGCCTTCTCTTCCAACACTTCAATTCACTGTGCGAAGTGAATGGAGTGTTGCTTCACTTTCTAAATGCTGTCCTTTCAGAGAAAATCACTTTCATTTGAAAGTGCCTTAAGCTACTTGCAAGCATTAGGAAGAAACTCACATGCGTTTCTCTGAAAGAGAAGCAGTCTGTTCCAACACTTCAATTCACTGTGCGAAGTGAATGGAGTGTTGCTTCACTTTCTAAATGCTGTCCTTTCAGAGAAAATCACTTTCCTTTGAAAGTGCCATAAGCTACTTGCAAGCATTAGGTAGAAACTCACATGCCTTTCTCTGAAAGAGAAGCAGTCTGTTCCAACACTTCAATTCACTGTGCGAAGTGAATGGAGTGTTGCTTCACTTTCTAAATGCTGTCCTTTCAGAGAAAATCACTTTTGTTTGAAAGTGTCTTAAGCAACTTTCAAGCATTCACAAGAAATTCACATGCATTTCTCTGAAAGAGAAGCCTTCTCTTCCAACACTTCAATTCACTGTGCGAAGTGAATGGAGTGTTGCTTCACTTTCTAAATGCTGTCCTTTCAGAGAAAATCACTTTCATTTGAAAGTGCCTTAAGCTACTTGCAAGCATTAGGAAGAAACTCACATGCGTTTCTCTGAAAGAGAAGCAGTCTGTTCCAACACTTCAATTCACTGTGCGAAGTGAATGGAGTGTTGCTTCACTTTCTAAATGCTGTCCTTTCAGAGAAAATCACTTTCCTTTGAAAGTGTCCTAAGCTACTTACAAGCATTCACCAGAAACTCACATGCATTTCTCTGAAAGAGAAGCAGTCTGTTCCAACACTTCAATTCACTGTGCGAAGTGAATGGAGTGTTGCTTCACTTTCTAAATTCTGTCCTTTCAGAGAAAATCACTTTCCTTTGAAAGTGCCTTAAACTACTTTCAAGCATTCATAAAAAACTCACATGCCTTTCTCTGAAAGAGAAGCAGTCTGTTCCAACACTTCAATTCTTTGTGCGAAGTGAATGGAGTGTTGCTTCACTTTCTAAATGCTGTCCTTTCAGAGAAACTTACTTTCCTTTTAAAGTGCCTTAAGCTATTTGCAAGCAATAGGAAGAAACTCACATGCGTTTCTTTGAAAGACAAGCAGTCTGTTCCAACACTTCAATTCACTGTGTGAAGTGAATGGAGTGTTGCCTCACTTTCTAAATGCTGTCCTTTCAGAGAAAATCACTTTCCTTTAAAAGTGCCTTAAGCTACTTACAAGCATTCAACAGAAACTCACATGCGTTTCTCTGAAAGAGAAGCAGTCTGTTCCAACACTTCAATTCACTCTGCGAAGTGAATGGAGTGTTACTTCACTTTCTAAATGCTGTCCTTTCAGAGAAAATCATTTTCCTTTGAAAGTGCCTTAACCTACTTGCAAGCATTAGGAAGAAACTCACATGCGTTTCTCTGAAAGAGAAACAGTCTGTTCCAACACTTCAATTCACTGTGCGAAGTGAATGGAGTGTTGCTTCACTTTCTAAATGCTGTCCCTTCAGTGAAAATCACTTTCCTTTGAAAGAGCCTTAAGCTACTTATAAGCATTCACCAGAAACTCTTGTGCATTTCTCTGAAAGAGAAGCAGTGTCTTCCAACACTTCAATTCACTGTGCGAAGTGAATGGAGTGTTGCCTCACTTTCTAAATGCTGTCCTTTCAGAGAAAATCCCTTTCCTTTGAAAGTGCCTTAAGCTACTTACAAGCATTCAACAGAAACTCACATGCGTTTCTCTGAAAGAGAAGCAGTCTGTTCCAACACTTCAATTTACTGTGCGAAATGAATGGAGTGTTGCTTCACTTTCTAAATACTGTCCTTTCAGAGAAAATCACTTTTGTTTGAAAGTGTCTTAAGCTACTTTCAAGCATTCACAAGAAATTCACATGCATTTCTCTGAAAGAGAAGCCTTCTCTTCCAACACTTCAATTCACTGTGCGAAGTGAATGGAGTGTTGCTTCACTTTCTAAATGCTGTCCTTTCAGTGAAAATCACTTTCCTTTGAAAGTGCCTTAAGCTACTTACCAGTATTCACCAGAAACTCTCGTGCATTTCTCTGAAAGAGAAGCAGTCTGTTCCAACACTTCAATTCACTGTGCGAAGTGAATGGAGTGTTGCTTCACTTCCTAAATGCTGTCCTTTCAGAGAAAATCACTTTCCTTTGAAAATGCCTTAAGCTACTTGCAAGCATTAGGAAGAAACTCACATGAGTTTCTCTGAAAGAGAAGCAGTCTGTTCCAAAACTTCAATTCACTGTGCGAAGTGAATGGAGTGTTGCTTCACTTTCTAAGTGCTGTCCTTTCAGAGAAGTCACTTTCCTTTGAAAGTGCCTTAAACTACTTTCAAGCATTCACAAGAAACACTAACGCGTTTCTCTGAAAGAGAAGCAGTCTGTTCCAACACTTCAATTCACTGTGCGAAGTGAATGGAGTGTTGCTTCACTTTCTAAAAGCTGTCCTTTCAGAGAAAATCACTTTCCTTTGAAAGTGCCTTAAGCTACTTACAAGCATTAGGAAGAAACTCACATGCGTTTCTCTGAAAGAGAAGCAGTCTGTTCCAACACTTCAATTCACTGTGCGAAGTGAATGGAGTGTTGCTTCACTTTCTAAATGCTGTACTTTCAGAGAAAATCACTTTTGTTTTAAAGTGCCTTATGCTACTTTCAAGCCTTCACAGGAAACTCACATGCGTTTCACTGAAAGAGAAGCAGTCTGTTCCAACACTTCAATTCACTGTGCGAAGTTAATGGAGTGTTGCTTCACTTTCTAAATGCTGTCCTTTCAGAGACAATCACTTTCCTTTGAAAGTGCCTTAAACTAATTTCAAGTATTCACAAAAAACTCACATGCGTTTCTCTGAAAGAGAATTAGTCTGTTCCAACACTTCAATTCACTGGGCGAAGTGAATGGAGTGTTGCTTCACTTTCTAAATGCTGTCCTTTCAGAGAAAATCACATTCCTTTGAAAGTGCCTTAAGCTACTTACAAGCATTCAACAGAAACTCACATGTATTTCTCTGAAAAAGAAGCAGTCTGTTCCAAAACTTCAATTCACTGTGCGAAGTGAATGGAGTGTTACTTCACTTTCTAAATTCTGTCCTTTCAGAGACAATCACTTTCCTTTGAAAGTGCCTTAAACTAATTTCAAGTATTCACAAAAACTCACATGCGTTTCTCTGAAAGAGAATTAGTCTGTTCCAACACTTCAATTCACTGTGCGAAGTGAATGGAGTGTTGCTTCACTTTCTAAATGCTGTCCTTTCAGAGAAAATCACTTTCCTTTGAAAGTGCCTTAAGCTACTTGCAAGCATTCACAAGAAACACTAATGCGTTTCTATGAAAGAGAAGCACTCTGTTCCAACACTTCAATTCACTGCACGAAGGGAACGGAGTATTGCTTCACTTTCTAAATGCTGTCCTTTCAGAGAAAATCACTTTCCTTTGAAAGAGCCTTAAGCTACCTACAAACATTCAACAGAAACTCACATGCATTTCTCTGAAAGGGAAGCAATCTCTTCCAACACTTCAATTTACTGCGCAAAGTGAATGGAGTGTTGCTTCATCTTCTCAATGCTCTTCTTTCAGAGAAAATCACTTTCCTTTGAAAGTGCCTTAAGCTACTTACAAGCATTCACCAGAAATTCACATGCATTTCTCTGAAATAGAAGCAGTCTGTTCGAAAACTTCAATTCAGTGTGCGAAGTGAATGGAATGTTGCTTCACTTTCTAAATGCTGTCCTTTCAGAGAAAATCACTTTCCTTTGAAAGTGCCTTAAGCTACTTACAAGCATTCACCAGAAACTCACATGCGCTTCTCTGAAAGAGAAGCTGTCTGTTCCAACACTTCAATTCACTGTGCGAAGTGAATGGAGTGTTGCTTCACTTTCTAAATGCTGTCCTTTCAGAGAAAATCACTTTCCTTTGATAGTGCCTTAAGTTACTTGCAAGCATTATGAAGAAACTCACATGCGTTTCTCTGAAAGAGAAGCAGTCTGTTCCAACACTTCAGTTCACTGTGCGAAATGAATGGAGTGTTGCTTCACTTTCTAAATGATGTCCTTTCAGAGAAAATCACTTTCCTTTGAAAGTGCCTTAAACTACTTTTAAGCAATCACAAAAAACTCACATGCGTTTCTCTGAAACAGAAGCAGTCTCTTCCAACACTTCAATTCACTGTGCGAAGTGAATGGAGTGTTGCTTCACTTTCTAAATGCTGTCCTTTCAGAGAAAATCACTTTCCTTTGAAAGTGCCTTAAGCTACTTACAAGCATTAGGATGAAACTCACATGCGTTTCTCTGAAAGAGAAGCAGTCTGTTCCAAAATTTCTTTCAGTGTGCGAAGTGAATGGAGTGTTGCTTAAATTTCTAAATGCTGTTTTTTCAGAAAAAATCACTTTTGTTTAAAAGTGCCTTAAGAAACTTTCAAGCATTCACCAGAAACTCACATGCATTTCTCTGAAAGTGAAACCTTCTCTTCCAACACTTCAATTCAGTGTGCGAAGTGAATGGAGTGTTGCTTCACTTTCTAAATGCTTTCCTTTCAGAGAAAATCACTTTCTTTTGAAAGTGCCTTAAGCAACTTGCAAGCATTCACAAGAAACACTAATGCGTTTCTATGAAAGACAAGCAGTGTGTTCCAACACTTCAATTCACTGTGGGAACTGAATGGAGTGTTGCTTCACTTTCTAAATGCTGTCCTTTCAGAGAAAATCACTTTCCTTTGAAAGTGCCTTAAGCTACTTGCAAGCATTAGGAAGAATCTCACATGCGTTTCTCTGAAAGAGAAGCAGTCTGTTCCAACACTTCAATTCACTGTGCGAAGTGAATGGAGTGTTGCTTCACTTTCTAAATGCTGTCCTTTCAGAGAAAATCACTTTTGTTTGAAAGTGCCTTAAGCAACTTTCAAGCATTCACAAGAAATTCACATGCATTTCTCTGAAAGAGAAGCCTTCTCTTCCAACACTTCAATTCACTGTGCGAAGTGAATGGAGTGTTGCTTCACTTTCTAAATGCTGTCCTTTCAGAGAAAATCACTTTCCTTTGAAAGTGCCTTAAGCTACTTGCAAGCATTAGGAAGAAACTCACATGCTTTTCTCTGAAAGAGAAGCAGTCTGTTCCAACACTTCTATTCACTGTGCGAAGTTAATGGAATGTTGCTTCACTTTCTAAATGCTGTCCTTTCAGAGAAAATCACTTTCCTTTGAAAGTGTCCTAAGCTACTTACAAGCATTCAACAGAAACTCACATGCATTTCTCTGAAAGAGAAGCAGTCTGTTCCAACACTTCAATTCACTGTGCGAAGTGAATGGAGAGTTGCTTCACTTTCTAAATTCTGTCCTTTCAGAGAAAATCACTTTCCTTTGAAAGTGCCTTAAGCTACTTGCAAGCATTAGGAAGAAACTCACATGCGTTTCTATGAAAGACAAGCAGTCTGTTCCAACACTTCAATTCACTGTGTGAAGTGAATGGAGTGTTGCCTCACTTTCTAAATGCTGTCCTTTCAGAGAAAATCACTTTCCTTTAAAAGTGCCTTAAGCTACTTACAAGCATTCACCAGAAACTCACATGCGTTTCTCTGAAAGAGAAGCAGTCTGTTCCAACACTTCAATTCACTGTGCGAAGTGAATGGAGTGTTGCTTCACTTTCTATATGCTGTCCTTTCAGAGAAAATCATTTTCCTTTGAAAGTGCCTTAACCTACTTGCAAGCATTAGGAAGAAACTCACATGCGTTTCTCTGAAAGAGAAGCAGTCTGTTCCAACACTTCAATTCACTGTGCGAAGTGAATGGATTGTTGCTTCACTTTCTAAATGCTGTCCTTTCAGTGAAAATCACTTTCCTTTGAAAGTGCCTTAAGCTACTTACCAGTATTCACCAGAAACTCTCGTGCATTTCTCTGAAAGAGAAGCAGTCTGTTCCAACACTTCAATTCACTGTGCGAAGTGAATGGAGTGTTGCTTCACTTCCTAAATGCTGTCCTTTCAGAGAAAATCACTTTCCTTTGAAAATGCCTTAAGCTACTTGCAAGCATTAGGAAGAAACTCACATGAGTTTCTCTGAAAGAGAAGCAGTCTGTTCCAAAACTTCAATTCACTGTGCGAAGTGAATGGAGTGTTGCTTCACTTTCTAAATGCTGTCCTTTCAGAGAAAATCACTTTCCTTTGAAAGTGCCTTAAGCTACTTGCAAGCATTAGGAAGAAACTCACATGCATTTCTCTGAAAGAGAAGCAGTCTGTTCCAACACTTCAATTCACTGTGTGAAGTGAATGGAGTGTTGCCTCACTTTCTAAATGCTGTCCTTTCAGAGAAAATCCCTTTACTTTGAAAGTGCCTTAAGCTACTTACAAGCATTCAACAGAAACTCACATGCGTTTCTCAGAAAGAGAAGCAGTCTGTTCCAACACTTCAATTCACTGTGCGAAGTGAATGGAGTGTTGCTTCACTTTCTAAATTCTGTCCTTTCAGAGAAAATCACTTTCCTTTGAAAGTGCCTTAAACTACTTTCAAGCATTCATAAAAAACTCACATGCATTTCTCTGAAAGAGAAGCAGTCTGTTCCAATACTTCAATTATTTGTGCGAAGTGAATGGAGTGTTGTTTCACTTTCTAAATGATGTCCTTTCAGAGAATATCACTTTTGTTTGAAAGTGCCTTAAGCAACTTTCAAGCATTCACAAGAAATTCATATGCATTTCTCTGAAAGAGAAGTCTTCTCTTCCAACACTTCAATTCACTGTGCGAAGTGAATGGAGTGTTGCTTCACTTTCTAAATGCTGTCCTTTCAGAGAAAATCACATTCCTTTGAAATTGCCTTAAGCTACTTACAAGCATTCACCAGAAACTCACATGTGTTTCTCTAAAAGAGAAGCAGTCTGTTCCAACACTTCAATTCACTGTGCGAAGTGAATGGAGTGTTGCTTCACTTTCTAAATGCTGTTCTTTCAGAGAAAATCCCTTTCCTTTGAATGTGCCTTAAGCTACTTACAAGCATTCAACAGAAACTCACATGCATTTCTCTGAAAGAGAAGCAATCTGTTCCAACACTTCAACTCTGTGCGAAGTGAATGGAGTGTTGCTTCACTTTCTAAATTCTGTCCTTTCAGAGAAAATCACTTTCCATTGAAAGTGCCCTAAACTACTTTCAAGCATTCACAAAAAACTCACATGCGTTTCTCTGAAAGAGAAGCAGTCTGTTCCAACACTTCAATTCACTGTACAAAGTGAATGGAGTGTTGCTTCACTTTCTAAATGCTGTCCTTTCAGAGAAAATCACTTTCCTTTGAAAGTGCCTTAAGCTACTTGCAAGCATTAGGAAGAAACTCACATGCCTTTCTCTGAAAGAGAAGCAGTCTGTTCCAACACTTCAATTCACTGTGCGAAGTGAATGGAGTGTTGCTTCACTTTCTAAATGCTGTCCTTTCAGAGAAAATCACTTTTGTTTGAAAGTGTCTTAAGCAACTTTCAAGCATTCACAAGAAATTCACATGCATTTCTCTGAAAGAGAAGCCTTCTCTTCCAACACTTCAATTCACTGTGCGAAGTGAATGGAGTGTTGCTTCACTTTCTAAATGCTGTCCTTTCAGAGAAAATCACTTTCATTTGAAAGTGCCTTAAGCTACTTGCAAGCATTAGGAAGAAACTCACATGCGTTTCTCTGAAAGAGAAGCAGTCTGTTCCAACACTTCAATTCACTGTGCGAAGTGAATGGAGTGTTGCTTCACTTTCTAAATGCTGTCCTTTCAGAGAAAATCACTTTCCTTTGAAAGTGCCATAAGCTACTTGCAAGCATTAGGAAGAAACTCACATGCCTTTCTCTGAAAGAGAAGCAGTCTGTTCCAACACTTCAATTCACTGTGCGAAGTGAATGGAGTGTTGCTTCACTTTCTAAATGCTGTCCTTTCAGAGAAAATCACTTTTGTTTGAAAGTGTCTTAAGCAACTTTCAAGCATTCACAAGAAATTCACATGCATTTCTCTGAAAGAGAAGCCTTCTCTTCCAACACTTCAATTCACTGTGCGAAGTGAATGGAGTGTTGCTTCACTTTCTAAATGCTGTCCTTTCAGAGAAAATCACTTTCATTTGAAAGTGCCTTAAGCTACTTGCAAGCATTAGGAAGAAACTCACATGCGTTTCTCTGAAAGAGAAGCAGTCTGTTCCAACACTTCAATTCACTGTGCGAAGTGAATGGAGTGTTGCTTCACTTTCTAAATGCTGTCCTTTCAGAGAAAATCACTTTCCTTTGAAAGTGTCCTAAGCTACTTACAAGCATTCACCAGAAACTCACATGCATTTCTCTGAAAGAGAAGAAGTCTGTTCCAACACTTCAATTCACTGTGCGAAGTGAATGGAGTGTTGCTTCACTTTCTAAATTCTGTCCTTTCAGAGAAAATCACTTTCCTTTGAAAGTGCCTTAAACTACTTTCAAGCATTCATAAAAAACTCACATGCCTTTCTCTGAAAGAGAAGCAGTCTGTTCCAACACTTCAATTCTTTGTGCGAAGTGAATGGAGTGTTGCTTCACTTTCTAAATGCTGTCCTTTCAGAGAAACTTACTTTCCTTTTAAAGTGCCTTAAGCTATTTGCAAGCAATAGGAAGAAACTCACATGCGTTTCTTTGAAAGACAAGCAGTCTGTTCCAACACTTCAATTCACTGTGTGAAGTGAATGGAGTGTTGCCTCACTTTCTAAATGCTGTCCTTTCAGAGAAAATCACTTTCCTTTAAAAGTGCCTTAAGCTACTTACAAGCATTCAACAGAAACTCACATGCGTTTCTCTGAAAGAGAAGCAGTCTGTTCCAACACTTCAATTCACTCTGCGAAGTGAATGGAGTGTTACTTCACTTTCTAAATGCTGTCCTTTCAGAGAAAATCATTTTCCTTTGAAAGTGCCTTAACCTACTTGCAAGCATTAGGAAGAAACTCACATGCGTTTCTCTGAAAGAGAAACAGTCTGTTCCAACACTTCAATTCACTGTGCGAAGTGAATGGAGTGTTGCTTCACTTTCTAAATGCTGTCCCTTCAGTGAAAATCACTTTCCTTTGAAAGAGCCTTAAGCTACTTATAAGCATTCACCAGAAACTCTTGTGCATTTCTCTGAAAGAGAAGCAGTGTCTTCCAACACTTCAATTCACTGTGCGAAGTGAATGGAGTGTTGCCTCACTTTCTAAATGCTGTCCTTTCAGAGAAAATCCCTTTCCTTTGAAAGTGCCTTAAGCTACTTACAAGCATTCAACAGAAACTCACATGCGTTTCTCTGAAAGAGAAGCAGTCTGTTCCAACACTTCAATTTACTGTGCGAAATGAATGGAGTGTTGCTTCACTTTCTAAATACTGTCCTTTCAGAGAAAATCACTTTTGTTTGAAAGTGTCTTAAGCTACTTTCAAGCATTCACAAGAAATTCACATGCATTTCTCTGAAAGAGAAGCCTTCTCTTCCAACACTTCAATTCACTGTGCGAAGTGAATGGAGTGTTGCTTCACTTTCTAAATGCTGTCCTTTAGAGAAAATCACTTTTGTTTGAAAGTGTCTTAAGCAACTTTCAAGCATTCACAAGAAACTCACATGCATTTCTCTGAAAGAGAAGCCTTCTCTTCCAACGCTTCAATTCACTGTGCGAAGTGAATGGAGTGTTGCTTCACTTTCTAAATGCTGTCCTTTCCGAGAAAATCACGTTCCTTTGAAATTGCCTTAAGCTACTTACAAGCATTCACCAGAAACTCACATGTGTTTCTCTGAAAGAGAAGCAGTCTGTTCCAACACTTCAATTCACTGTGCGAAGTGAATGGAGTGTTGCTTCACTTTCAAAATGCTGTTCTTTCAGAGAAAATCCCTTTCCTTTGAATGTGCCTTAAGCTACTTACAAGCATTCAACAGAAACTCACATGCATTTCTCTGAAAGAGAAGCAATCTGTTCCAACACTTCAACTCTGTGCGAAGTGAATGGAGTGTTGCTTCACTTTCTAAATTCTGTCCTTTCAGAGAAAATCACTTTCCATTGAAAGTGCCCTAAACTACTTTCAAGCATTCACAAAAAACTCACATGCGTTTCTCTGAAAGAGAAGCAGTCTGTTCCAACACTTCAATTCACTGTACAAAGTGAATGGAGTGTTGCTTCACTTTCTAAATGCTGTCCTTTCAGAGAAAATCACTTTCCTTTGAAAGTGCCATAAGCTACTTGCAAGCATTAGGAAGAAACTCACATGCCTTTCTCTGAAAGAGAAGCAGTCTGTTCCAACACTTCAATTCACTGTGCGAAGTGAATGGAGTGTTGCTTCACTTTCTAAATGCTGTCCTTTCAGAGAAAATCACTTTTGTTTGAAAGTGTCTTAAGCAACTTTCAAGCATTCACAAGAAATTCACATGCATTTCTCTGAAAGAGAAGCCTTCTCTTCCAACACTTCAATTCACTGTGCGAAGTGAATGGAGTGTTGCTTCACTTTCTAAATTCTGTCCTTTCAGAGAAAATCACTTTCCTTTGAAAGTGCCTTAAACTACTTTCAAGCATTCATAAAAAACTCACATGCCTTTCTCTGAAAGAGAAGCAGTCTGTTCCAACACTTCAATTCTTTGTGCGAAGTGAATGGAGTGTTGCTTCACTTTCTAAATGCTGTCCTTTCAGAGAAAATTACTTTCCTCTTAAAGTGCCTTAAGCTATTTGCAAGCAATAGGAAGAAACTCACATGCGTTTCTTTGAAAGACAAGCAGTCTGTTCCAACACTTCAATTCACTGTGTGAAGTGAATGGAGTGTTGCCTCACTTTCTAAATGCTGTCCTTTCAGAGAAAATCACTTTCCTTTAAAAGTGCCTTAAGCTACTTACAAGCATTCAACAGAAACTCACATGCGTTTCTCTGAAAGAGAAGCAGTCTGTTCCAACACTTCAATTCACTCTGCGAAGTGAATGGAGTGTTACTTCACTTTCTAAATGCTGTCCTTTCAGAGAAAATCATTTTCCTTTGAAAGTGCCTTAACCTACTTGCAAGCATTAGGAAGAAACTCACATGCGTTTCTCTGAAAGAGAAACAGTCTGTTCCAACACTTCAATTCACTGTGCGAAGTGAATGGAGTGTTGCTTCACTTTCTAAATGCTGTCCCTTCAGTGAAAATCACTTTCCTTTGAAAGAGCCTTAAGCTACTTATAAGCATTCTCCAGAAACTCTCGTGCATTTCTCTGAAAGAGAAGCAGTGTCTTCCAACACTTCAATTCACTGTGCGAAGTGAATGGAGTGTTGCCTCACTTTCTAAATGCTGTCCTTTCAGAGAAAATCCCTTTCCTTTGAAAGTGCCTTAAGCTACTTACAAGCATTCAACAGAAACTCACATGCGTTTCTCTGAAAGAGAAGCAGTCTGTTCCAACACTTCAATTTACTGTGCGAAATGAATGGAGTGTTGCTTCACTTTCTAAATACTGTCCTTTCAGAGAAAATCACTTTTGTTTGAAAGTGTCTTAAGCTACTTTCAAGCATTCACAAGAAATTCACATGCATTTCTCTGAAAGAGAAGCCTTCTCTTCCAACACTTCAATTCACTGTGCGAAGTGAATGGAGTGTTGCTTCACTTTCTAAATGCTGTCCTTTAGAGAAAATCACTTTTGTTTGAAAGTGCCTTAAGCAACTTTCAAGCATTCACAAGAAACTCACATGCATTTCTCTGAAAGAGAAGCCTTCTCTTCCAACGCTTCAATTCACTGTGCGAAGTGAATGGAGTGTTGCTTCACTTTCTAAATGCTGTCCTTTCCGAGAAAATCACGTTCCTTTGAAATTGCCTTAAGCTACTTACAAGCATTCACCAGAAACTCACATGTGTTTCTCTGAAAGAGAAGCAGTCTGTTCCAACACTTCAATTCACTGTGCGAAGTGAATGGAGTGTTGCTTCACTTTCAAAATGCTGTTCTTTCAGAGAAAATTCCTTTCCTTTGAATGTGCCTTAAGCTACTTATAAGCATTCAACAGAAACTCACATGCATTTCTCTGAGAGAAAGCAATCTGTTCCAACACTTCAACTCTGTACGAAGTGAATGGAGTGTTGCTTCACTTTCTAAATGCTGTCCTTTCAGAGAAAATCACTTTCGTTTGAAAGTGCCTTAAGCTACTTGCAAGCATTCACAAGAAACACTAATGCGTTTCTCTGAAAGAGAAGCAGTCTGTTCCAACACTTCAATTCATTGCACGAAGGGAATGGAGTGTTGCTTCACTTTCTAAATGCTGTCCTTTCAGAGAAAATCACATTCCTTTGAAATTGCCTTAAGCTACTTACAAGCATTCACCAGAAACTCACATGTGTTTCTCTAAAAGAGAAGCAGTCTGTTCCAACACTTCAATTCACTGTGCGAAGTGAATGGAGTGTTGCTTCACTTTCTAAATGCTGTTCTTTCAGAGAAAATCCCTTTCCTTTGAATGTGCCTTAAGCTACTTACAAGCATTCAACAGAAACTCACATGCATTTCTCTGAAAGAGAAGCAATCTGTTCCAACACTTCAACTCTGTGCGAAGTGAATGGAGTGTTGCTTCACTTTCTAAATTTTGTCCTTTCAGAGAATATCACTTTCCTTTGAAAGTGCCCTAAACTACTTTCAAGCATTCACAAAAAACTCACATGCGTTTCTCTGAAAGAGAAGCAGTCTGTTCCAACACTTCAATTCACTGTACAAAGTGAATGGAGTGTTGCTTCACTTTCTAAATGCTGTCCTTTCAGAGAAAATCACTTTCCTTTGAAAGTGCCATAAGCTACTTGCAAGCATTAGGAAGAAACTCACATGCCTTTCTCTGAAAGAGAAGCAGTCTGTTCCAACACTTCAATTCACTGTGCGAAGTGAATGGAGTGTTGCTTCACTTTCTAAATGCTGTCCTTTCAGAGAAAATCACTTTTGTTTGAAAGTGTCTTAAGCAACTTTCAAGCATTCACAAGAAATTCACATGCATTTCTCTGAAAGAGAAGCCTTCTCTTCCAACACTTCAATTCACTGTGCGAAGTGAATGGAGTGTTGCTTCACTTTCTAAATGCTGTCCTTTCAGAGAAAATCACTTTCATTTGAAAGTGCCTTAAGCTCCTTCAAGCATTAGGAAGAAACTCACATGCGTTTCTCTGAAAGAGAAGCAGTCTGTTCCAACACTTCAATTCACTGTGCGAAGTGAATGGAGTGTTGCTTCACTTTCTAAATGCTGTCCTTTCAGAGAAAATCACTTTCCTTTGAAAGTGTCCTAAGCTACTTACAAGCATTCACCAGAAACTCACATGTATTTCTCTGAAAGAGAAGCAGTCTGTTCCAACACTTCAATTCACTGTGCGAAGTGAATGGAGTGTTGCTTCACTTTCTAAATTCTGTCCTTTCAGAGAATATCACTTTCCTTTGAAAGTGCCTTAAACTACTTTCAAGCATTCATAAAAAACTCACATGCCTTTCTCTGAAAGAGAAGCAGTCTGTTCCAACTCTTCAATTCTTTGTGCGAAGTGAATGGAGTGTTGCTTCACTTTCTAAATGCTGTCCTTTCAGAGAAAATTACTTTCCTTTTAAAGTGCCTTAAGCTATTTGCAAGCAATAGGAAGAAACTCACATGCGTTTCTTTGAAAGACAAGCAGTCTGTTCCAACACTTCAATTCACTGTGTGAAGTGAATGGAGTGTTGCCTCACTTTCTAAATGCTGTCCTTTCAGAGAAAATCACTTTCCTTTAAAAGTGCCTTAAGCTACTTACAAGCATTCAACAGAAACTCACATGCGTTTCTCTGAAAGAGAAGCAGTCTGTTCCAACACTTCAATTCACTCTGCGAAGTGAATGGAGTGTTACTTCACTTTCTAAATGCTGTCCTTTCAGAGAAAATCATTTTCCTTTGAAAGTGCCTTAACCTACTTGCAAGCATTAGGAAGAAACTCACATGCGTTTCTCTGAAAGAGAAACAGTCTGTTCCAACACTTCAATTCACTGTGCGAAGTGAATGTAGTGTTGCTTCACTTTCTAAATGCTGTCCCTTCAGTGAAAATCACTTTCCTTTGAAAGAGCCTTAAGCTACTTATAAGCATTCACCAGAAACTCTTGTGCATTTCTCTGAAAGAGAAGCAGTGTCTTCCAACACTTCAATTCACTGTGCGAAGTGAATGGAGTGTTGCCTCACTTTCTAAATGCTGTCCTTTCAGAGAAAATCCCTTTCCTTTGAAAGTGCCTTAAGCTACTTACAAGCATTCAACAGAAACTCACATGCGTTTCTCTGAAAGAGAAGCAGTCTGTTCCAACACTTCAATTTACTGTGCGAAATGAATGGAGTGTTGCTTCACTTTCTAAATACTGTCCTTTCAGAGAAAATCACTTTTGTTTGAAAGTGTCTTAAGCTACTTTCAAGCATTCACAAGAAATTCACATGCATTTCTCTGAAAGAGAAGCCTTCTCTTCCAACACTTCAATTCACTGTGCGAAGTGAATGGAGTGTTGCTTCACTTTCTAAATGCTGTCCTTTAGAGAAAATCACTTTTGTTTGAAAGTGTCTTAAGCAACTTTCAAGCATTCACAAGAAACTCACATGCATTTCTCTGAAAGAGAAGCCTTCTCTTCCAACGCTTCAATTCACTGTGCGAAGTGAATGGAGTGTTGCTTCACTTTCTAAATGCTGTCCTTTCCGAGAAAATCACGTTCCTTTGAAATTGCCTTAAGCTACTTACAAGCATTCACCAGAAACTCACATGTGTTTCTCTGAAAGAGAAGCAGTCTGTTCCAACACTTCAATTCACTGTGCGAAGTGAATGGAGTGTTGCTTCACTTTCAAAATGCTGTTCTTTCAGAGAAAATCCCTTTCCTTTGAATGTGCCTTAAGCAACTTACAAGCATTCAACAGAAACTCACATGCATTTCTCTGAAAGAGAAGCAATCTGTTCCAACACTTCAACTCTGTGCGAAGTGAATGGAGTGTTGCTTCACTTTCTCAATTCTGTCCTTTCAGAGAAAATCACTTTCCATTGAAAGTGCCCTAAACTACTTTCAAGCATTCACAAAAAACTCACATGCGTTTCTCTGAAAGAGAAGCAGTCTGTTCCAACACTTCAATTCACTGTACAAAGTGAATGGAGTGTTGCTTCACTTTCTAAATGCTGTCCTTTCAGAGAAAATCACTTTCCTTTGAAAGTGCCATAAGCTAATTGCAAGCATTAGGAAGAAACTCACATGCCTTTCTCTGAAAGAGAAGCAGTCTGTTCCAACACTTCAATTCACTGTGCGAAGTGAATGGAGTGTTGCTTCACTTTCTAAATGCTGTCCTTTCAGAGAAAATCACTTTTGTTTGAAAGTGTCTTAAGCAACTTTCAAGCATTCACAAGAAATTCACATGCATTTCTCTGAAAGAGAAGCCTTCTCTTCCAACACTTCAATTCACTGTGCGAAGTGAATGGAGTGTTGCTTCACTTTCTAAATTCTGTCCTTTCAGAGAAAATCACTTTCCTTTGAAAGTGCCTTAAACTACTTTCAAGCATTCATAAAAAACTCACATGCCTTTCTCTGAAAGAGAAGCAGTCTGTTCCAACACTTCAATTCTTTGTGCGAAGTGAATGGAGTGTTGCTTCACTTTCTAAATGCTGTCCTTTCAGAGAAAATTACTTTCCTCTTAAAGTGCCTTAAGCTATTTGCAAGCAATAGGAAGAAACTCACATGCGTTTCTTTGAAAGACAATCAGTCTGTTCCAACACTTCAATTCACTGTGTGAAGTGAATGGAGTGTTGCCTCACTTTCTAAATGCTGTCCTTTCAGAGAAAATCACTTTCCTTTAAAAGTGCCTTAAGCTACTTACAAGCATTCAACAGAAACTCACATGCGTTTCTCTGAAAGAGAAGCAGTCTGTTCCAACACTTCAATTCACTCTGCGAAGTGAATGGAGTGTTACTTCACTTTCTAAATGCTGTCCTTTCAGAGAAAATCATTTTCCTTTGAAAGTGCCTTAACCTACTTGCAAGCATTAGGAAGAAACTCACATGCGTTTCTCTGAAAGAGAAACAGTCTGTTCCAACACTTCAATTCACTGTGCGAAGTGAATGGAGTGTTGCTTCACTTTCTAAATGCTGTCCCTTCAGTGAAAATCACTTTCCTTTGAAAGAGCCTTAAGCTACTTATAAGCATTCTCCAGAAACTCTCGTGCATTTCTCTGAAAGAGTAGCAGTGTCTTCCAACACTTCAATTCACTGTGCGAAGTGAATGGAGTGTTGCCTCACTTTCTAAATGCTGTCCTTTCAGAGAAAATCCCTTTCCTTTGAAAGTGCCTTAAGCTACTTACAAGCATTCAACAGAAACTCACATGCGTTTCTCTGAAAGAGAAGCAGTCTGTTCCAACATTTCAATTTACTGTGCGAAATGAATGGAGTGTTGCTTCACTTTCTAAATACTGTCCTTTCAGAGAAAATCACTTTTGTTTGAAAGTGTCTTAAGCTACTTTCAAGCATTCACAAGAAATTCACATGCATTTCTCTGAAAGAGAAGCCTTCTCTTCCAACACTTCAATTCACTGTGCGAAGTGAATGGAGTGTTGCTTCACTTTCTAAATGCTGTCCTTTAGAGAAAATCACTTTTGTTTGAAAGTGCCTTAAGCAACTTTCAAGCATTCACAAGAAACTCACATGCATTTCTCTGAAAGAGAAGCCTTCTCTTCCAACGCTTCAATTCACTGTGCGAAGTGAATGGAGTGTTGCTTCACTTTCTAAATGCTGTCCTTTCCGAGAAAATCACGTTCCTTTGAAATTGCCTTAAGCTACTTACAAGCATTCACCAGAAACTCACATGTGTTTCTCTGAAAGAGAAGCAGTCTGTTCCAACACTTCAATTCACTGTGCGAAGTGAATGGAGTGTTGCTTCACTTTCAAAATGCTGTTCTTTCAGAGAAAATCCCTTTCCTTTGAATGTGCCTTAAGCTACTTATAAGCATTCAACAGAAACTCACATGCATTTCTCTGAAAGAAAGCAATCTGTTCCAACACTTCAACTCTGTGCGAAGTGAATGGAGTGTTGCTTCACTTTCTAAATGCTGTCCTTTCAGAGAAAATCACTTTCGTTTGAAAGTGCCTTAAGCTACTTGCAAGCATTCACAAGAAACACTAATGCGTTTCTCTGACAGAGAAGCAGTCTGTTCCAACACTTCAATTCATTGCACGAAGGGAATGGAGTGTTGCTTCACTTTCTAAATGCTGTCCTTTCAGAGAAAATCACTTTCCTTTGAAAGTGCCTTAAGCTACTTGCAAGCATTCACAAGAAACTCACATGCGTTTCTATGAAAGACAAGCAGTCTGTTCCAACACTTCAATTCACTGCACGAAAGGAATGGAGTGTTGCTTCACTTTCTAAATTCTGTCCTTTCAGAGAAAATCACTTTCCTTTGAAAGTGCCTTAAACTACTTTCAAGCACTCACAAAACACTCACATGCGTTTCTCTGAAAGAGAAGCAGTCTGTTCCAACACTTGAATTCACTGTGTGAAGTGAATGGAATGTTACTTCAATTTCTAAATTCTGTCCTTTCAGAGAAAATCACTTTCCTTTGAAAGTGCCTTAAGCAACTTGCAAGCATTCACTAGAAACACTAATGCGTTTATATGAAAGAGAAGCAGTGTGTTCCAACACTTCAATTCATTGCACGAAGGGAATGGAGTGTTGCTTTACTTTCTAAATGCTGTTCTTTCAGAGAAAATCACTTTCCTTTGAAAGAGCCTTGAACTACTTACAAGCATTCAACAGAAACTCACATGCATTTCTCTGAAAGAGAAGCAGTCTGCTCCAACACTTCAATTCACTGTGCGAAGTGAATGGAATGTTGCTTCACTTTCTAAATTCTGTCCTTTCAGAGACAATCACTTTCCTTTGAAAGTGCCTTAAACTAATTTCAAGTATTCACAAAAAACTCACATGCGTTTCTCTGAAAGAGAATTAGTCTGTTCCAACACTTCAATTCACTGTGCGAAGTGAATGGAGTGTTGCTTCACTTTCTAAATGCTGTACTTTCAGAGAAAATCACGTTCCATTGAAAGTGTTTTAAGCTACTTACAAGCATTCACCAGAAACTCACATGTGTTTCTCTGAAAGAGAAGCAATCTGTTCCAAAACTTCAATTCACTGTTCAAAGTGAATGGAATGGTACTTCACTTTCGAAATGCTGTCCTTTCAAAGAAAATCACTTTCCTTTGAAAGTGCCTTTAGCTACTTTCAAGCATTCACAAAAAACTCACATGCGTTTCTCTGAAAGAGAAGCAGTCTGTTCCAACACTTCAATTCACTGTGCGAAGTGAATGGAGTGTTCCTTCACTTTCTAAATGCTGTCCTTTCAGAGAAAATCACTTTCCTTTGAAATAGCCTTAAGCTACTTACAAGCATTCAACAGAAACTCACATGCTTTTCTCTGAAAGAGAAGCAGTCTGTTCCAACACTTCAAAACACTGCACGAAGGGAATGGAGTGTTGCTTCACTTTCTAAATGCTGTCCTTTCAGAGAAAATCACTTTCCTTTGAAAGTGCCTTAAGCTACTTGCAAGCATTCAAAAGAAACACTAATGTGTTTCTCTGAAAGAGAAGCAGTCTGTTCCAACACTTCAATTCACTGTGCGAAGTGAATGGAGTGTTGCTTAACTTTCTAAATGCTGTCCTTTCAGAGAAAATCCCTTTCCTTTGAATGTTCCTTAAGCTACTTACAAGCATTCAACAGAAACTCACATGCATGTCTCTGAAAGAGAAGCAGTCTGTTCCAACACTTCAATTCACTGTGTGAAGTGAGTGGAGTGTTGCTTCACTTTCTAAATGCTGTCCTTTCAGAGAAAATCACTTTACTTTGAAGTGCCTTAAACTACTTTCAAGCATTCACAAAAAACTCACATGCGTTTCTCTGAATGAGAAGCAGTCTGTTCCAACCCTTCAATTCACTGTGCGAAGTGAATGGAGTGTTGCTTCACTTTCTAAATGTTGTCCTTTCAGAGAAAATCATTTTCCATTGAAATAGCCTTAAGCTACTTACAAGCATTCAACAGAAACTCACATGCATTTCTCTGAAAGAGAAGCAGTCTGTTCCAACACTTCAGTTCACTGCACGAAGGGAATGGAGTGTTGCTTCACTTTCTAAATGCTGTCCTTTCAGAGAAAATCACTTTCCTTTGAAAGTGCCTTGAGCTACTTGCAAGCATTCACAAGAAACACTAATGCGTTTCTATGAAAAAGAAGCAGTCTGTTCCAACACTTCAATTCATTGCACGAAGGGAATGGTGTGTTGCTTTACTTTCTAAATACTGTCCTTTCAGAGAAAATCACTTTCCTTTGAAAGAGCCTTGAGCTACTTACAAGCATTCAACAGAAACTCACATGCATTTCTGTGAAAGAGAAGCAGTCTGTTCCAACACTTCAATTCACTGTGCGAAGTGAATGGAATTTTACTTCACTTTCTAAATGCTGTCCTTTCAGAGAAAATCACTTTCCTTTGAAAGTGCCTTAAGCTACTTTCTAGCATTCACAGGAAACAGACATGCGTTTCTCTGAGAGAGAAGCAGTCTGTTCCAACACTTCAATTCACTGTGCGAAGTGAATGGAGTGTTGCTTCACTTTTAAATGCAGTCCTTTCCGAGAAAATCACTTTGCTTTGAAAGTCCCTTTAGCAAATTTCAAGCATTCACAAGAAATTCACATGCATTTCTCTGAAAGAGAAGCAGTCTGTTCCAACACTTCAATTCACTGTGCGAAGGGAATGGATTGTTGCTTCACTTTCTAAATGCTGTACTTTCAGAGAAAATCACGTTCCATTGAAAGTGTCTTAAGCTACTTATAACCATTCACCAGAAACTCACATGTGTTTCTCTTAAAGAGAATCAATCTGTTCCAAAACTTCAATTCACTGTTCGAAGTGAATGGAATGGTACTTCACTTTCGAAATGCTGTCCTTTCAAAGAAAATCACTTTCCTATGAAAGTGCCTTTAGCTACTTTCAAGCATTCACAAAAAACTCAGATGTGTTTCTCTGAAAGAGAAGCAGTCTGTTCCAACACTTCAATTCACTGTGCGAAGTGAATGGAGTGTTCCTTCACTTTCTAAATGCTGTCCTTTCAGAGAAAATCACTTTCCTTTGAAATAGCCTTAAGCTACTTACAAGCATTAAACAGAAACTCACATGCATTTCTCTGAAAGAGAAGGAGTCTGTTCCAACACTTCAATTCACTTCACGAAGGGAATGGAGTGTTGCTTCACTTTCTAAATACTGTCCTTTAGAGAAAATCACTTTTGTTTGAAAGTGCCTTAAGCAACTTTCAAGCATTCACAAGAAACTCACATGCATTTCTGTGAAAGAGAAGCCTTCTCTTCCAACAGTTCAATTCACTGTGCGAAGTGAATGGAGTGTTGCTTCACTTTCTAAATGCTGTACTTTCAGAGAAAATCACGTTCCATTGAAAGTGTCTTAAGCTACTTCCAAGCATTCGCCAGAAACTCACATGTGTTTCTCTGAAAGAGAAGCAATCTGTTCCAACACTTCAATTCACTGTTCGAAGTGAATGGAATGGTACTTCACTTTCTAAATGCTGTACTTTCAAAGAAAATCACTTTCCTTTGAAAGTGCCTTAAGCTACTTTCAAGCATTCACAAAAAAGTCACATGCGTTTCTCTGAAAGAGAAGCAGTCTGTTCCAACACTTCAATTCACTGTGCGAAGTGAATGGAGTTTTGCTTCACTTTCTAAATGCTGTCCTTTCAGAGAAAATCACTTTTGTTTGAAAGAGCCTTGAGCTACTTACAAGAATTCAACAAAAACTCACATGCATATCTCTGAAAGAGAAGCAGTCTGTTCCAACAATTCAGTTCTCTGTGCGAAGTGAATGGAGTGTTGCTTTACTTTCTAAATGCTGTCCTTTCAGAGAAAATCACTTTCCTTTGAAAGAGCCTTGAGCTACTTACAAGCATTCAACAGAAACTCACATGCATTTCTCTGAAAGAGAAGCAGTCTGTTCCAACACTTCAATTCACTGTGCGAAGGGAATGGAATGTTACTTCACTTTCTCAATGCTGTACTTTCAGAGAAAATCACTTTCCTTTGAAAGTGCCTTAAGCTACTTTCAAGCATTAGGAAGAAACTCACATGCGTTTCTCTGAAAGAGAAGCAGTCTGTTCCAACACTTCAATTCACTGTGCGAAGTGAATGGAGTGTTGCTTCACTTTCTAAATGCTGTCCTTTCAGAGAAAATCACTTTTGTTTGAAAGTGCCTTAAGAAACTTTCAAGCATTCACAAGAAACTCACATGCATTTCTCTGAAAGAGAAGCCTTCTCTTCCAACACTTCAATTCACTGTGCGAAGTGAATGGAGTGTTGCTTCACTTTCTAAATACTGTACTTTCAGAGAAAATCACGTTCCATTGAAAGTGTCTTAAGCTACTTACAAGCATTCACCAGAAACTCACAAGTGTTTCTCTGAAAGAGAAGCAATCTGTTCCAACACTTCAATTCACTGTTCGAAGTGAATGGAATGGTACTTCCCTTTCTAAATGCTGTCCTTTCAAAGAAAATCACTTTCCTTTGAAAGTGCCTTAAGCTACTTTCAAGCATTCACAAAAAAGTCACATGAGTTTCTCTGAAAGAGAAGCAGTCTGTTCCAACACTTCAATTCACTGTGCGAAGTGAATGGAGTGTTGCATCGCTTTCTAAATGCTGTCCTTTCCGAGAAAATCACTTTCCTTTGAAAGAGCCTTAAGCTACTTACAAGCATTCAACAAAACCTCACATGCATTTCTCTGAAAGAGAAGCAGTCTGTTCCAACACTTCAATTCTCTGTGCGAAGTGAATGGAGTGTTGCTTCACTTTCTAAATGCTGTCCTTTCAAAGAAAATCACTTTCCTTTGAAAGTGCCTTACGCTACTTGCAAGCATTCACAAGAAACACTAATGCGTTTCCATGAAAGAGAAGCAATCTGTTCCAACACTTCAATTCACTGTGCAAAGTGAATGGAGAGTTGCCTCACTTTCGAAATGCTGTCCTTTCAGAGAAAATCAATTTTGTTTGAAAGTGCCTTAAGCTACTTACAAGCTTTCAACAGAAACTCACATGCATTTCTCTGAAAGAGAAGCAGTCTGTTCCAACACTTCAATTCACTGTGCGAAGTGAATGGAGTGTTGCTTCACTTTCTAAATGCTGTCCTTTCAGAGAAAATCACTTTCCTTTTAAAGTGCCTTAAGCTACTTGTAAGCATTCACAAGAAACTCACATGTGTTTCTATGAAAGACAAGCAGTCTGTTCCAACACTTCAATTCACTGCACGAAAGGAATGGAGTGTTGCTTCACTTTCTAAATTCTGTCCTTTCAGAGAAAATCACTTTCCTTTGAAAGTGCCTTAAACTACTTTCAAGCACTCACAAAACACTCACATGCGTTTCTCTGAAAGAGAAGCAGTCTGTTCCAACACTTGAATTCACTGTGTGAAGTGAATGGAATGTTACTTCAATTTCTAAATGCTGTCCTTTCAGAGAAAATCACTTTCCTTTGAAAGTGCCTTAAGCAACTTGCAAGCATTCACTAGAAACACTAATGCGTTTATATGAAAGAGAAGCAGTGTGTTCCAACACTTCAATTCATTGCACGAAGGGACTGGTGTGTTGCTTTACTTTCTAAATGCTGTTCTTTCAGAGAAAAACACTTTCCTTTGAAAGAGCCTAGAGCTACTTACAAGCATTCAACAGAAACTCACATGCATTTCTCTGAAAGAGAAGCAGTCTGCTCCAACATTTCAATTCACTGTGCGAAGTGAATGGAATGTTGCTTCACTTTCTAAATGCTGTCCTTTCAGAGAAAATCACTTTCCTTTGAAAGTGCCTTAAGCTACTTGCAAGCATTCACAAGAAACACTAATGTGTTTCTCTGAAAGAGAAGAAGTCTGTTCCAACACTTCAATTCACTGTGCGAAGTGAATGGAGTGTTGCTTTACTTTCTAAATGCTGTCCTTTCAGAGAAAATCCCTTTCCTTTGAATGTGCCTTAAGCTACTTACAAGAATTCAACAGAAACTCACATGCATGTCTCTGAAAGAGAAGCAGTCTGTTCCAACACTTCAATTCACTGTGTGAAGTGAGTGGAGTGTTGCTTCACTTTCTAAATGCTGTCCTTTCAGAGAAAATCACTTTCCTTTGAAGTGCCTTAAACTACTTTCAAGCATTCACAAAAAACTCACATGCGTTTCTCTGAATGAGAAGCAGTCTGTTCCAACCCTTCAATTCACTGTGCGAAGTGAATGGAGTGTTGCTTCACTTTCTAAATGCTGTCCTTTCAGAGAAAATCACTTTCCTTTGAAATAGCCTTAAGCTACTTACAAGCATTCAACAGAAACACACATGCATTTCTCTGAAAGAGAAGCAGTCTGTTCCAACACTTCAGTTCATTGCACGAAGGGAATGGAGTGTTGCTTCACTTTCTAAATGCTGTCCTTTCACAGAAAATCACTTTCCTTTGAAAGTGCCTTAAGCTACTTGCAAGCATTCACAAGAAACACTAATGCGTTTCTATGAAAAAGAAGCAGTCTGTTCCAACACTTCAATTCATTGCACGAAGGGAATGGTGTGTTGCTTTACTTTCTAAATACTGTCCTTTCAGAGAAAATCACTTTCCTTTGAAAGAGCCTTGAGCTACTCACAAGCATTCAACAGAAACTCATATGCATTTCTCTGAAAGAGAAGCAGTCTGTTCCAACACTTCAATTCACTGTGCGAAGTGAATGGAATGTTACTTCACTTTCGAAATGCTGTCCTTTCAAAGAAAATCACTTTCCTTTGAAAGTGCCTTTAGCTACTTTCAAGCATTCACAAAAAACTCACATGTGTTTCTCTGAAAGAGAAGCAGTCTGTTCCAACACTTCAATTCACTGTGCGAAGTGAATGGAGTGTTCCTTCACTTTCTAAATGCTGTCCTTTCAGAGAAAATCACTTTCCTTTGAAATAGCCTTAAGCTACTTACAAGCATTCAACAGAAACTCACATGCATTTCTCTGAAAGAGAAGCAGTCTGTTCCAACACTTCAATTCACTTCATGAAGGGAATGGAGTGTTGCTTCACTTTCTAAATGCTGTCCTTTAGAGAAAATCACTTTTGTTTGAAAGTGCCTTAAGCAACTTTCAAGCATTCACAAGAAACTCACATGCATTTCTATGAAAGAGAAGCCTTCTCTTCCAACAGTTCAATTCACTGTGCGAAGTGAATGGAGTGTTGCTTCACTTTCTAAATGCTGTCCTTTCAGAGAAAATCACGTTCCATTGAAAGTGTCTTAAGCTACTTAGAAGCATTCGCCAGAAACTCACATGTGTTTCTCTGAAAGAGAAGCAATCTGTTCCAACACTTCAATTCACTGTTCGAAGTGAATGGAATGGTACTTCACTTTCTAAATGCTGTACTTTCAAAGAAAATCACTTTCCTTTGAAAGTGCCTTAAGCTACTTTCAAGCATTCACAAAAAAGTCACATGCGTTTCTCTGAAAGAGAAGCAGTCTGTTCCAACACTTCAATTCACAGTGCGAAGTGAATGGAGTGTTGCTTCGCTTTCTAAATGCTGTCCTTTCAGAGAAAATCACTTTTGTTTGAAAGAGCCTTGAGCTACTTACAAGTATTCAATAAAAACTCACATGCATATCTCTGAAAGAGAAGCAGTCTGTTCCAACACTTCAGTTCTCTGTGCGAATGAATGGAGTGTTGCTTTACTTTCTAAATGCTGTCCTTTCAGAGAAAATCACTTTCCTTTGAAAGAGCCTTGAGCTACTTACAAGCATTCAACAGAAACTCACATGCATTTCTCTGAAAGAGAAGCAGTCTATTCCAACACTTCAATTCACTGTGCGAAGGGAATGGAATGTTACTTCACTTTCTCAATGCTGTACTTTCAGAGAAAATCACTTTCCTTTGAACGTGCCTTAAGCTACTTTCAAGCATTAGGAAGAAACTCACATGCGTTTCTCTGAAAGAGAAGCAGTCTGTTCCAACACTTCAATTCACTGTGCGAAGTGAATGGAGTGTTGCTTCACTTTCTAAATGCTGTCCTTTCAGAGAAAATCACTTTTGTTTGAAAGTGCCTTAAGCAACTTTCAAGCATTCACCAGAAACTCACAAGTGTTCCTCTGAAAGAGAAGCAATCTGTTCCAACACTTCAATTCACTGTTCGAAGTGAATGGAATGGTACTTCCCTTTCTAAATGCTGTCCTTTCAAAGAAAATCACTTTCCTTTGAAAGTGCCTTAAGCTACTTTCAAGCATTCACAAAAAAGTCACATGAGTTTCTCTGAAAGAGAAGCAGTCTGTTCCAACACTTCAATTCACTGTGCGAAGTGAATGGAGTGTTGCATCGCTTTCTAAATGCTGTCCTTTCCGAGAAAATCACTTTCCTTTGAAAGAGCCTTAAGCTACTTACAAGCATTCAACAAAACCTCACATGCATTTCTCTGAAAGAGAAGCAGTCTGTTCCAACACTTCAATTCTCTGTGCGAAGTGAATGGAGTGTTGCTTCACTTTCTAAATGCTGTCCTTTCAAAGAAAATCACTTTCCTTTGAAAGTGCCTTACGCTACTTGCAAGCATTAACAAGAAACACTAATGCGTTTCCATGAAAGAGAAGCAATCTGTTCCAACACTTCAATTCACTGTGCAAAGTGAATGGAGTGTTGCCTCACTTTCGAAATGCTGTCCTTTCAGAGAAAATCAATTTTGTTTGAAAGTGCCTTAAGCTACTTACAAGCTTTCAACAGAAACTCACATGCATTTCTCTGAAAGAGAAGCAGTCTGTTCCAACACTTCAATTCACTGTGCGAAGTGAATGGAGTGTTGCTTCACTTTCTAAATGCTGTCCTTTCAGAGAAAATCACTTTCCTTTGAAAGTGCCTTAAGCTACTTGCAAGCATTCACAAGAAACTCACATGCGTTTCTATGAAAGACAAGCAGTCTGTTCCAACACTTCAATTCACTGCACGAAAGGAATGGAGTGTTGCTTCACTTTCTAAATTCTGTCATTTCAGAGAAAATCACTTTCCTTTGAAAGTGCCTTAAACTACTTTCAAGCACTCACAAAACACTCACATGCGGTTCTCTGAAAGAGAAGCAGTCTGTTCCAACACTTGAATTCACTGTGTGAAGTGAATGGAATGTTACTTCAATTTCTAAATGCTGTCCTTTCAGAGAAAATCACTTTCCTTTGAAAGTGCCTTAAGCAACTTGCAAGCATTCACTAGAAACACTAATGCGTTTATATGAAAGAGAAGCAGTGTGTTCCAACACTTCAATTCATTGCACGAAGGGAATGGAGTGTTGCTTTACTTTCTAAATGCTGTTCTTTCAGAGAAAATCACTTTCCTTTGAAAGAGCCTTGAGCTACTTACAAGCATTCAACAGAAACTCACATGCATTTCTCTGAAAGAGAAGCAGTCTGCTCCAACACTTCAATTCACTGTGCGAAGTGAATGGAATGTTGCTTCACTTTCTAAATTCTGTCCTTTCAGAGACAATCACTTTCCTTTGAAAGTGCCTTAAACTAATTTCAAGTATTCACAAAAAACTCACATGCGTTTCTCTGAAAGAGAATTAGTCTGTTCCAACACTTCAATTCACTGTGCGAAGTGAATGGAGTGTTGCTTCACTTTCTAAATGCTGTACTTTCAGAGAAAATCACGTTCCATTGAAAGTGTCTTAAGCTACTTACAAGCATTCGCCAGAAACTCACATGTGTTTCTCTGAAAGAGAAGCAATCTGTTCCAACACTTCAATTCACTGTTCGAAGTGAATGGAATGGTACTTCACTTTCTAAATGCTGTACTTTCAAAGAAAATCACTTTCCTTTGAAAGTGCCTTAAGCTACTTGCAAGCATTCACAAAAAAGTCACATGCGTTTCTCTGAAAGAGAAGCAGTCTGTTCCAACACTTCAATTCACTGTGCGAAGTGAATGGAGTGTTGCTTCACTTTCTAAATGCTGTACTTTCAGAGAAAATCACGTTCCATTGAAAGTGTTTTAAGCTACATACAAGCATTCACCAGAAACTCACATGTGTTTCTCTGAAAGAGAAGCAATCTGTTCCAACACTTCAATTCACTGTGCGAAGTGAATGGAGTGTTGCTTCACTTTCTAAATGCTGTCCTTTCAGAGAAAATCACTTTCCTTTGAAAGTGCCTTAAACTACTTGCAAGCATTAGGAAGAAACTCACATGCGTTTCTCTGAAAGAGAAGCAGTCTGTTCTAACACTTCAATTCACTGTGCGAAGTGAATGGAATGTTGCTTCACTTTCTAAATGCTGTACTTTCAGAGAAAATCACTTTCCTTTGAAATTGTCTTAAGCTACTTTCAAGCATTATGAAGAAACTCACATGCGTTTCTCTGAAAGAGAAGCAGTCTGTTCCAACACTTCAATTCACTGTGCGAAGTGAATGGAGTGTTGCTTCACTTTCTAAATGCTGTCCTTTCAGAGAAAATCACTTTTGTTTGAAAGTGCCTTAAGCAACTTTCAAGCATTCACAAGAAACTCACATGCATTTCTCTGAAAGAGAAGCCTTCTCTTCCAACACTTCAATTCACTGTGCGAAGTGAATGGAGTGTTGCTTCACTTTCTAAATGCTGTCCTTTCAGAGAAAATCACTTTCCTTTGAAAGTGCCTTAAGCTACTTGCAAGCATTCACAAGAAACACTAATGTGTTTCTCTGAAAGAGAAGAAGTCTGTTCCAACACTTCAATTCACTGTGCGAAGTGAATGGAGTGTTGCTTTACTTTCTAAATGCTGTCCTTTCAGAGAAAATCCCTTTCCTTTGAATGTGCCTTAAGCTACTTACAAGCATTCAACAGAAACTCACATGCATGTCTCTGAAAGAGAAGCAGTCTGTTCCAACACTTCAATTCACTGTGTGAAGTGAGTGGAGTGTTGCTTCACTTTCTAAATGCTGTCCTTTCAGAGAAAATCACTTTCCTTTGAAGTGCCTTAAACTACTATCAAGCATTCACAAAAAACTCACATGCGTTTCTCTGAATGAGAAGCAGTCTGTTCCAACCCTTCAATTCACTGTGCGAAGTGAATGGAGTGTTGCTTCACTTTCTAAATGCTGTCCTTTCAGAGAAAATCACTTTCCTTTGAAATAGCCTTAAGCTACTTACAAGCATTCAACAGAAACACACATGCATTTCTCTGAAAGAGAAGCAGTCTGTTCCAACACTTCAATTCACTGCACGAAGTGAATGGAGTGTTGCTTCACTTTCTAAATGCTGTCCTTTCAGAGAAAATCACTTTCCTTTGAAAGTGCCTTAAGCTACTTGCAAGCATTCACAAGAAACACTAATGCGTTTCTATGAAAAAGAAGCAGTCTGTTCCAACACTTCAATTCATTGCACGAAGGGAATGGTGTGTTGCTTTACTTTCTAAATACTGTCCTTTCAGAGAAAATCACTTTCCTTTGAAAGAGCCTTGAGCTACTTACAAGCATTCAACAGAAACTCATATGCATTTCTCTGAAAGAGAAGCAGTCTGTTCGAACACTTCAATTCACTGTGCGAAGTGAATGGAATGTTACTTCACTTTCGAAATGCTGTCCTTTCAAAGAAAATCACTTTCCTTTGAAAGTGCCTTTAGCTACTTTCAAGCATTCACAAAAAACTCACATGTGTTTCTCTGAAAGAGAAGCAGTCTGTTCCAACACTTCAATTCACTGTGCGAAGTGAATGGAGTGTTCCTTCACTTTCTAAATGCTGTCCTTTCAGAGAAAATCACTTTCCTTTGAAATAGCCTTAAGCTACTTACAAGCATTCAACAGAAACTCACATGCATTTCTCTGAAAGAGAAGCAGTCTGTTCCAACACTTCAATTCACTTCATGAAGGGAATGGAGTGTTGCTTCACTTTCTAAATGCTGTCCTTTAGAGAAAATCACTTTTGTTTGAAAGTGCCTTAAGCAACTTTCAAGCATTCACAAGAAACTCACATGCATTTCTATGAAAGAGAAGCCTTCTCTTCCAACAGTTCAATTCACTGTGCGAAGTGAATGGAGTGTTGCTTCACTTTCTAAATGCTGTCCTTTCAGAGAAAATCACGTTCCATTGAAAGTGTCTTAAGCTACTTAGAAGCATTCGCCAGAAACTCACATGTGTTTCTCTGAAAGAGAAGCAATCTGTTCCAACACTTCAATTCACTGTTCGAAGTGAATGGAATGGTACTTCACTTTCTAAATGCTGTACTTTCAAAGAAAATCACTTTCCTTTGAAAGTGCCTTAAGCTACTTTCAAGCATTCACAAAAAAGTCACATGCGTTTCTCTGAAAGAGAAGCAGTCTGTTCCAACACTTCAATTCACAGTGCGAAGTGAATGGAGTGTTGCTTCGCTTTCTAAATGCTGTCCTTTCAGAGAAAATCACTTTTGTTTGAAAGAGCCTTGAGCTACTTACAAGTATTCAATAAAAACTCACATGCATATCTCTGAAAGAGAAGCAGTCTGTTCCAACACTTCAGTTCTCTGTGCGAATGAATGGAGTGTTGCTTTACTTTCTAAATGCTGTCCTTTCAGAGAAAATCACTTTCCTTTGAAAGAGCCTTGAGCTACTTACAAGCATTCAACAGAAACTCACATGCATTTCTCTGAAAGAGAAGCAGTCTATTCCAACACTTCAATTCACTGTGCGAAGGGAATGGAATGTTACTTCACTTTCTCAATGCTGTACTTTCAGAGAAAATCACTTTCCTTTGAACGTGCCTTAAGCTACTTTCAAGCATTAGGAAGAAACTCACATGCGTTTCTCTGAAAGAGAAGCAGTCTGTTCCAACACTTCAATTCACTGTGCGAAGTGAATGGAGTGTTGCTTCACTTTCTAAATGCTGTCCTTTCAGAGAAAATCACTTTTGTTTGAAAGTGCCTTAAGCAACTTTCAAGCATTCACCAGAAACTCACAAGTGTTCCTCTGAAAGAGAAGCAATCTGTTCCAACACTTCAATTCACTGTTCGAAGTGAATGGAATGGTACTTCCCTTTCTAAATGCTGTCCTTTCAAAGAAAATCACTTTCCTTTGAAAGTGCCTTAAGCTACTTTCAAGCATTCACAAAAAAGTCACATGAGTTTCTCTGAAAGAGAAGCAGTCTGTTCCAACACTTCAATTCACTGTGCGAAGTGAATGGAGTGTTGCATCGCTTTCTAAATGCTGTCCTTTCCGAGAAAATCACTTTCCTTTGAAAGAGCCTTAAGCTACTTACAAGCATTCAACAAAACCTCACATGCATTTCTCTGAAAGAGAAGCAGTCTGTTCCAACACTTCAATTCTCTGTGCGAAGTGAATGGAGTGTTGCTTCACTTTCTAAATGCTGTCCTTTCAAAGAAAATCACTTTCCTTTGAAAGTGCCTTACGCTACTTGCAAGCATTAACAAGAAACACTAATGCGTTTCCATGAAAGAGAAGCAATCTGTTCCAACACTTCAATTCACTGTGCAAAGTGAATGGAGTGTTGCTTCACTTTCTAAATGCTGTCCTTTCAGAGAAAATCACTTTTGTTTGAAAGTGCCTTAAGCAACTTTCAAGCATTCACCAGAAACTCACAAGTGTTCCTCTGAAAGAGAAGCAATCTGTTCCAACACTTCAATTCACTGTTCGAAGTGAATGGAATGGTACTTCCCTTTCTAAATGCTGTCCTTTCAAAGAAAATCACTTTCCTTTGAAAGTGCCTTAAGCTACTTTCAAGCATTCACAAAAAAGTCACATGAGTTTCTCTGAAAGAGAAGCAGTCTGTTCCAACACTTCAATTCACTGTGCGAAGTGAATGGAGTGTTGCATCGCTTTCTAAATGCTGTCCTTTCCGAGAAAATCACTTTCCTTTGAAAGAGCCTTAAGCTACTTACAAGCATTCAACAAAACCTCACATGCATTTCTCTGAAAGAGAAGCAGTCTGTTCCAACACTTCAATTCTCTGTGCGAAGTGAATGGAGTGTTGCTTCACTTTCTAAATGCTGTCCTTTCAAAGAAAATCACTTTCCTTTGAAAGTGCCTTACGCTACTTGCAAGCATTAACAAGAAACACTAATGCGTTTCCATGAAAGAGAAGCAATCTGTTCCAACACTTCAATTCACTGTGCAAAGTGAATGGAGTGTTGCCTCACTTTCGAAATGCTGTCCTTTCAGAGAAAATCAATTTTGTTTGAAAGTGCCTTAAGCTACTTACAAGCTTTCAACAGAAACTCACATGCATTTCTCTGAAAGAGAAGCAGTCTGTTCCAACACTTCAATTCACTGTGCGAAGTGAATGGAGTGTTGCTTCACTTTCTAAATGCTGTCCTTTCAGAGAAAATCACTTTCCTTTGAAAGTGCCTTAAGCTACTTGCAAGCATTCACAAGAAACTCACATGCGTTTCTATGAAAGACAAGCAGTCTGTTCCAACACTTCAATTCACTGCACGAAAGGAATGGAGTGTTGCTTCACTTTCTAAATTCTGTCATTTCAGAGAAAATCACTTTCCTTTGAAAGTGCCTTAAACTACTTTCAAGCACTCACAAAACACTCACATGCGGTTCTCTGAAAGAGAAGCAGTCTGTTCCAACACTTGAATTCACTGTGTGAAGTGAATGGAATGTTACTTCAATTTCTAAATGCTGTCCTTTCAGAGAAAATCACTTTCCTTTGAAAGTGCCTTAAGCAACTTGCAAGCATTCACTAGAAACACTAATGCGTTTATATGAAAGAGAAGCAGTGTGTTCCAACACTTCAATTCATTGCACGAAGGGAATGGAGTGTTGCTTTACTTTCTAAATGCTGTTCTTTCAGAGAAAATCACTTTCCTTTGAAAGAGCCTTGAGCTACTTACAAGCATTCAACAGAAACTCACATGCATTTCTCTGAAAGAGAAGCAGTCTGCTCCAACACTTCAATTCACTGTGCGAAGTGAATGGAATGTTGCTTCACTTTCTAAATTCTGTCCTTTCAGAGACAATCACTTTCCTTTGAAAGTGCCTTAAACTAATTTCAAGTATTCACAAAAAACTCACATGCGTTTCTCTGAAAGAGAATTAGTCTGTTCCAACACTTCAATTCACTGTGCGAAGTGAATGGAGTGTTGCTTCACTTTCTAAATGCTGTACTTTCAGAGAAAATCACGTTCCATTGAAAGTGTCTTAAGCTACTTACAAGCATTCGCCAGAAACTCACATGTGTTTCTCTGAAAGAGAAGCAATCTGTTCCAACACTTCAATTCACTGTTCGAAGTGAATGGAATGGTACTTCACTTTCTAAATGCTGTACTTTCAAAGAAAATCACTTTCCTTTGAAAGTGCCTTAAGCTACTTGCAAGCATTCACAAAAAAGTCACATGCGTTTCTCTGAAAGAGAAGCAGTCTGTTCCAACACTTCAATTCACTGTGCGAAGTGAATGGAGTGTTGCTTCACTTTCTAAATGCTGTACTTTCAGAGAAAATCACGTTCCATTGAAAGTGTTTTAAGCTACATACAAGCATTCACCAGAAACTCACATGTGTTTCTCTGAAAGAGAAGCAATCTGTTCCAACACTTCAATTCACTGTGCGAAGTGAATGGAGTGTTGCTTCACTTTCTAAATGCTGTCCTTTCAGAGAAAATCACTTTCCTTTGAAAGTGCCTTAAACTACTTGCAAGCATTAGGAAGAAACTCACATGCGTTTCTCTGAAAGAGAAGCAGTCTGTTCTAACACTTCAATTCACTGTGCGAAGTGAATGGAATGTTGCTTCACTTTCTAAATGCTGTACTTTCAGAGAAAATCACTTTCCTTTGAAATTGTCTTAAGCTACTTTCAAGCATTATGAAGAAACTCACATGCGTTTCTCTGAAAGAGAAGCAGTCTGTTCCAACACTTCAATTCACTGTGCGAAGTGAATGGAGTGTTGCTTCACTTTCTAAATGCTGTCCTTTCAGAGAAAATCACTTTTGTTTGAAAGTGCCTTAAGCAACTTTCAAGCATTCACAAGAAACTCACATGCATTTCTCTGAAAGAGAAGCCTTCTCTTCCAACACTTCAATTCACTGTGCGAAGTGAATGGAGTGTTGCTTCACTTTCTAAATGCTGTCCTTTCAGAGAAAATCACTTTCCTTTGAAAGTGCCTTAAGCTACTTGCAAGCATTCACAAGAAACACTAATGTGTTTCTCTGAAAGAGAAGAAGTCTGTTCCAACACTTCAATTCACTGTGCGAAGTGAATGGAGTGTTGCTTTACTTTCTAAATGCTGTCCTTTCAGAGAAAATCCCTTTCCTTTGAATGTGCCTTAAGCTACTTACAAGCATTCAACAGAAACTCACATGCATGTCTCTGAAAGAGAAGCAGTCTGTTCCAACACTTCAATTCACTGTGTGAAGTGAGTGGAGTGTTGCTTCACTTTCTAAATGCTGTCCTTTCAGAGAAAATCACTTTCCTTTGAAGTGCCTTAAACTACTATCAAGCATTCACAAAAAACTCACATGCGTTTCTCTGAATGAGAAGCAGTCTGTTCCAACCCTTCAATTCACTGTGCGAAGTGAATGGAGTGTTGCTTCACTTTCTAAATGCTGTCCTTTCAGAGAAAATCACTTTCCTTTGAAATAGCCTTAAGCTACTTACAAGCATTCAACAGAAACACACATGCATTTCTCTGAAAGAGAAGCAGTCTGTTCCAACACTTCAATTCACTGCACGAAGTGAATGGAGTGTTGCTTCACTTTCTAAATGCTGTCCTTTCAGAGAAAATCACTTTCCTTTGAAAGTGCCTTAAGCTACTTGCAAGCATTCACAAGAAACACTAATGCGTTTCTATGAAAAAGAAGCAGTCTGTTCCAACACTTCAATTCATTGCACGAAGGGAATGGTGTGTTGCTTTACTTTCTAAATACTGTCCTTTCAGAGAAAATCACTTTCCTTTGAAAGAGCCTTGAGCTACTTACAAGCATTCAACAGAAACTCATATGCATTTCTCTGAAAGAGAAGCAGTCTGTTCGAACACTTCAATTCACTGTGCGAAGTGAATGGAATGTTACTTCACTTTCGAAATGCTGTCCTTTCAAAGAAAATCACTTTCCTTTGAAAGTGCCTTTAGCTACTTTCAAGCATTCACAAAAAACTCACATGTGTTTCTCTGAAAGAGAAGCAGTCTGTTCCAACACTTCAATTCACTGTGCGAAGTGAATGGAGTGTTCCTTCACTTTCTAAATGCTGTCCTTTCAGAGAAAATCACTTTCCTTTGAAATAGCCTTAAGCTACTTACAAGCATTCAACAGAAACTCACATGCATTTCTCTGAAAGAGAAGCAGTCTGTTCCAACACTTCAATTCACTTCATGAAGGGAATGGAGTGTTGCTTCACTTTCTAAATGCTGTCCTTTAGAGAAAATCACTTTTGTTTGAAAGTGCCTTAAGCAACTTTCAAGCATTCACAAGAAACTCACATGCATTTCTATGAAAGAGAAGCCTTCTCTTCCAACAGTTCAATTCACTGTGCGAAGTGAATGGAGTGTTGCTTCACTTTCTAAATGCTGTCCTTTCAGAGAAAATCACGTTCCATTGAAAGTGTCTTAAGCTACTTAGAAGCATTCGCCAGAAACTCACATGTGTTTCTCTGAAAGAGAAGCAATCTGTTCCAACACTTCAATTCACTGTTCGAAGTGAATGGAATGGTACTTCACTTTCTAAATGCTGTACTTTCAAAGAAAATCACTTTCCTTTGAAAGTGCCTTAAGCTACTTTCAAGCATTCACAAAAAAGTCACATGCGTTTCTCTGAAAGAGAAGCAGTCTGTTCCAACACTTCAATTCACAGTGCGAAGTGAATGGAGTGTTGCTTCGCTTTCTAAATGCTGTCCTTTCAGAGAAAATCACTTTTGTTTGAAAGAGCCTTGAGCTACTTACAAGTATTCAATAAAAACTCACATGCATATCTCTGAAAGAGAAGCAGTCTGTTCCAACACTTCAGTTCTCTGTGCGAATGAATGGAGTGTTGCTTTACTTTCTAAATGCTGTCCTTTCAGAGAAAATCACTTTCCTTTGAAAGAGCCTTGAGCTACTTACAAGCATTCAACAGAAACTCACATGCATTTCTCTGAAAGAGAAGCAGTCTATTCCAACACTTCAATTCACTGTGCGAAGGGAATGGAATGTTACTTCACTTTCTCAATGCTGTACTTTCAGAGAAAATCACTT
The DNA here is from genome assembly GCF_982192425.1 of Myodes glareolus. Lineage (NCBI taxonomy): Eukaryota > Metazoa > Chordata > Mammalia > Rodentia > Cricetidae > Myodes > Myodes glareolus. Next base: position 821,189 of record NW_028263238.1, read on the forward strand.
TCCTTTGAACGTGCCTTAAGCTACTTTCAAGCATTAGGAAGAAACTCACATGCGTTTCTCTGAAAGAGAAGCAGTCTGTTCCAACACTTCAATTCACTGTGCGAAGTGAATGGAGTGTTGCTTCACTTTCTAAATGCTGTCCTTTCAGAGAAAATCACTTTTGTTTGAAAGTGCCTTAAGCAACTTTCAAGCATTCACCAGAAACTCACAAGTGTTCCTCTGAAAGAGAAGCAATCTGTTCCAACACTTCAATTCACTGTTCGAAGTGAATGGAATGGTACTTCCCTTTCTAAATGCTGTCCTTTCAAAGAAAATCACTTTCCTTTGAAAGTGCCTTAAGCTACTTTCAAGCATTCACAAAAAAGTCACATGAGTTTCTCTGAAAGAGAAGCAGTCTGTTCCAACACTTCAATTCACTGTGCGAAGTGAATGGAGTGTTGCATCGCTTTCTAAATGCTGTCCTTTCCGAGAAAATCACTTTCCTTTGAAAGAGCCTTAAGCTACTTACAAGCATTCAACAAAACCTCACATGCATTTCTCTGAAAGAGAAGCAGTCTGTTCCAACACTTCAATTCTCTGTGCGAAGTGAATGGAGTGTTGCTTCACTTTCTAAATGCTGTCCTTTCAAAGAAAATCACTTTCCTTTGAAAGTGCCTTACGCTACTTGCAAGCATTAACAAGAAACACTAATGCGTTTCCATGAAAGAGAAGCAATCTGTTCCAACACTTCAATTCACTGTGCAAAGTGAATGGAGTGTTGCCTCACTTTCGAAATGCTGTCCTTTCAGAGAAAATCAATTTTGTTTGAAAGTGCCTTAAGCTACTTACAAGCTTTCAACAGAAACTCACATGCATTTCTCTGAAAGAGAAGCAGTCTGTTCCAACACTTCAATTCACTGTGCGAAGTGAATGGAGTGTTGCTTCACTTTCTAAATGCTGTCCTTTCAGAGAAAATCACTTTCCTTTGAAAGTGCCTTAAGCTACTTGCAAGCATTCACAAGAAACTCACATGCGTTTCTATGAAAGACAAGCAGTCTGTTCCAACACTTCAATTCACTGCACGAAAGGAATGGAGTGTTGCTTCACTTTCTAAATTCTGTCATTTCAGAGAAAATCACTTTCCTTTGAAAGTGCCTTAAACTACTTTCAAGCACTCACAAAACACTCACATGCGTTTCTCTGAAAGAGAAGCAGTCTGTTCCAACACTTGAATTCACTGTGTGAAGTGAATGGAATGTTACTTCAATTTCTAAATGCTGTCCTTTCAGAGAAAATCACTTTCCTTTGAAAGTGCCTTAAGCAACTTGCAAGCATTCACTAGAAACACTAATGCGTTTATATGAAAGAGAAGCAGTGTGTTCCAACACTTCAATTCATTGCACGAAGGGAATGGAGTGTTGCTTTACTTTCTAAATGCTGTTCTTTCAGAGAAAATCACTTTCCTTTGAAAGAGCCTTGAGCTACTTACAAGCATTCAACAGAAACTCACATGCATTTCTCTGAAAGAGAAGCAGTCTGCTCCAACACTTCAATTCACTGTGCGAAGTGAATGGAATGTTGCTTCACTTTCTAAATTCTGTCCTTTCAGAGACAATCACTTTCCTTTGAAAGTGCCTTAAACTAATTTCAAGTATTCACAAAAAACTCACATGCGTTTCTCTGAAAGAGAATTAGTCTGTTCCAACACTTCAATTCACTGTGCGAAGTGAATGGAGTGTTGCTTCACTTTCTAAATGCTGTACTTTCAGAGAAAATCACGTTCCATTGAAAGTGTCTTAAGCTACTTACAAGCATTCGCCAGAAACTCACATGTGTTTCTCTGAAAGAGAAGCAATCTGTTCCAACACTTCAATTCACTGTTCGAAGTGAATGGAATGGTACTTCACTTTCTAAATGCTGTACTTTCAAAGAAAATCACTTTCCTTTGAAAGTGCCTTAAGCTACTTGCAAGCATTCACAAAAAAGTCACATGCGTTTCTCTGAAAGAGAAGCAGTCTGTTCCAACACTTCAATTCACTGTGCGAAGTTAATGGAGTGTTGCTTCACTTTCTAAATGCTGTACTTTCAGAGAAAATCACGTTCCATTGAAAGTGTTTTAAGCTACATACAAGCATTCACCAGAAACTCACATGTGTTTCTCTGAAAGAGAAGCAATCTGTTCCAACACTTCAATTCACTGTGCGAAGTGAATGGAGTGTTGCTTGACTTTCTAAATGCTGTCCTTTCAGAGAAAATCACTTTCCTTTGAAAGTGCCTTAAACTACTTGCAAGCATTAGGAAGAAACTCACATGCGTTTCTCTGAAAGAGAAGCAGTCTGTTCTAACACTTCAATTCACTGTGCGAAGTGAATGGAATGTTGCTTCACTTTCTAAATGCTGTACTTTCAGAGAAAATCACTTTCCTTTGAAATTGTCTTAAGCTACTTTCAAGCATTATGAAGAAACTCACATGCGTTTCTCTGAAAGAGAAGCAGTCTGTTCCAACACTTCAATTCACTGTGCGAAGTGAATGGAGTGTTGCTTCACTTTCTAAATGCTGTCCTTTCAGAGAAAATCACTTTTGTTTGAAAGTGCCTTAAGCAACTTTCAAGCATTCACAAGAAACTCACATGCATTTCTCTGAAAGAGAAGCCTTCTCTTCCAACACTTCAATTCACTGTGCGAAGTGAATGGAGTGTTGCTTCACTTTCTAAATGCTGTCCTTTCAGAGAAAATCACTTTCCTTTGAAAGTGCCTTAAGCTACTTGCAAGCATTCACAAGAAACACTAATGTGTTTCTCTGAAAGAGAAGAAGTCTGTTCCAACACTTCAATTCACTGTGCGAAGTGAATGGAGTGTTGCTTTACTTTCTAAATGCTGTCCTTTCAGAGAAAATCCCTTTCCTTTGAATGTGCCTTAAGCTACTTACAAGCATTCAACAGAAACTCACATGCATGTCTCTGAAAGAGAAGCAGTCTGTTCCAACACTTCAATTCACTGTGTGAAGTGAGTGGAGTGTTGCTTCACTTTCTAAATGCTGTCCTTTCAGAGAAAATCACTTTCCTTTGAAGTGCCTTAAACTACTATCAAGCATTCACAAAAAACTCACATGCGTTTCTCTGAATGAGAAGCAGTCTGTTCCAACCCTTCAATTCACTGTGCGAAGTGAATGGAGTGTTGCTTCACTTTCTAAATGCTGTCCTTTCAGAGAAAATCACTTTCCTTTGAAATAGCCTTAAGCTACTTACAAGCATTCAACAGAAACACACATGCATTTCTCTGAAAGAGAAGCAGTCTGTTCCAACACTTCAATTCACTGCACGAAGGGAATGGAGTGTTGCTTCACTTTCTAAATGCTGTCCTTTCAGAGAAAATCACTTTCCTTTGAAAGTGCCTTAAGCTACTTGCAAGCATTCACAAGAAACACTAATGCGTTTCTATGAAAAAGAAGCAGTCTGTTCCAACACTTCAATTCATTGCACGAAGGGAATGGTGTGTTGCTTTACTTTCTAAATACTGTCCTTTCAGAGAAAATCACTTTCCTTTGAAAGAGCCTTGAGCTACTTACAAGCATTCAACAGAAACTCATATGCATTTCTCTGAAAGAGAAGCAGTCTGTTCGAACACTTCAATTCACTGTGCGAAGTGAATGGAATGTTACTTCACTTTCGAAATGCTGTCCTTTCAAAGAAAATCACTTTCCTTTGAAAGTGCCTTTAGCTACTTTCAAGCATTCACAAAAAACTCACATGTGTTTCTCTGAAAGAGAAGCAGTCTGTTCCAACACTTCAATTCACTGTGCGAAGTGAATGGAGTGTTCCTTCACTTTCTAAATGCTGTCCTTTCAGAGAAAATCACTTTCCTTTGAAATAGCCTTAAGCTACTTACAAGCATTCAACAGAAACTCACATGCATTTCTCTGAAAGAGAAGCAGTCTGTTCCAACACTTCAATTCACTTCATGAAGGGAATGGAGTGTTGCTTCACTTTCTAAATGCTGTCCTTTAGAGAAAATCACTTTTGTTTGAAAGTGCCTTAAGCAACTTTCAAGCATTCACAAGAAACTCACATGCATTTCTATGAAAGAGAAGCCTTCTCTTCCAACAGTTCAATTCACTGTGCGAAGTGAATGGAGTGTTGCTTCACTTTCTAAATGCTGTCCTTTCAGAGAAAATCACGTTCCATTGAAAGTGTCTTAAGCTACTTAGAAGCATTCGCCAGAAACTCACATGTGTTTCTCTGAAAGAGAAGCAATCTGTTCCAACACTTCAATTCACTGTTCGAAGTGAATGGAATGGTACTTCACTTTCTAAATGCTGTACTTTCAAAGAAAATCACTTTCCTTTGAAAGTGCCTTAAGCTACTTTCAAGCATTCACAAAAAAGTCACATGCGTTTCTCTGAAAGAGAAGCAGTCTGTTCCAACACTTCAATTCACAGTGCGAAGTGAATGGAGTGTTGCTTCGCTTTCTAAATGCTGTCCTTTCAGAGAAAATCACTTTTGTTTGAAAGAGCCTTGAGCTACTTACAAGTATTCAATAAAAACTCACATGCATATCTCTGAAAGAGAAGCAGTCTGTTCCAACACTTCAGTTCTCTGTGCGAATGAATGGAGTGTTGCTTTACTTTCTAAATGCTGTCCTTTCAGAGAAAATCACTTTCCTTTGAAAGAGCCTTGAGCTACTTACAAGCATTCAACAGAAACTCACATGCATTTCTCTGAAAGAGAAGCAGTCTATTCCAACACTTCAATTCACTGTGCGAAGGGAATGGAATGTTACTTCACTTTCTCAATGCTGTACTTTCAGAGAAAATCACTTTCCTTTGAACGTGCCTTAAGCTACTTTCAAGCATTAGGAAGAAACTCACATGCGTTTCTCTGAAAGAGAAGCAGTCTGTTCCAACACTTCAATTCACTCTGCGAAGTGAATGGAGTGTTGCTTCACTTTCTAAATGCTGTCCTTTCAGAGAAAATCACTTTTGTTTGAAAGTGCCTTAAGCAACTTTCAAGCATTCACCAGAAACTCACAAGTGTTCCTCTGAAAGAGAAGCAATCTGTTCCAACACTTCAATTCACTGTTCGAAGTGAATGGAATGGTACTTCCCTTTCTAAATGCTGTCCTTTCAAAGAAAATCACTTTCCTTTGAAAGTGCCTTAAGCTACTTTCAAGCATTCACAAAAAAGTCACATGAGTTTCTCTGAAAGAGAAGCAGTCTGTTCCAACACTTCAATTCACTGTGCGAAGTGAATGGAGTGTTGCATCGCTTTCTAAATGCTGTCCTTTCCGAGAAAATCACTTTCCTTTGAAAGAGCCTTAAGCTACTTACAAGCATTCAACAAAACCTCACATGCATTTCTCTGAAAGAGAAGCAGTCTGTTCCAACATTTCAATTCTCTGTGCGAAGTGAATGGAGTGTTGCTTCACTTTCTAAATGCTGTCCTTTCAAAGAAAATCACTTTCCTTTGAAAGTGCCTTACGCTACTTGCAAGCATTAACAAGAAACACTAATGCGTTTCCATGAAAGAGAAGCAATCTGTTCCAACACTTCAATTCACTGTGCAAAGTGAATGGAGTGTTGCCTCACTTTCGAAATGCTGTCCTTTCAGAGAAAATCAATTTTGTTTGAAAGTGCCTTAAGCTACTTACAAGCTTTCAACAGAAACTCACATGCATTTCTCTGAAAGAGAAGCAGTCTGTTCCAACACTTCAATTCACTGTGCGAAGTGAATGGAGTGTTGCTTCACTTTCTAAATGCTGTCCTTTCAGAGAAAATCACTTTCCTTTGAAAGTGCCTTAAGCTACTTGCAAGCATTCACAAGAAACTCACATGCGTTTCTATGAAAGACAAGCAGTCTGTTCCAACACTTCAATTCACTGCACGAAAGGAATGGAGTGTTGCTTCACTTTCTAAATTCTGTCCTTTCAGAGAAAATCACTTTCCTTTGAAAGTGCCTTAAACTACTTTCAAGCACTCACAAAACACTCACATGCGTTTCTCTGAAAGAGAAGCAGTCTGTTCCAACACTTGAATTCACTGTGTGAAGTGAATGGAATGTTACTTCAATTTCTAAATGCTGTCCTTTCAGAGAAAATCACTTTCCTTTGAAAGTGCCTTAAGCAACTTGCAAGCATTCACTAGAAACACTAATGCGTTTATATGAAAGAGAAGCAGTGTGTTCCAACACTTCAATTCATTGCACGAAGGGAATGGAGTGTTGCTTTAATTTCTAAATGCTGTTCTTTCAGAGAAAATCACTTTCCTTTGAAAGAGCCTTGAGCTACTTACAAGCATTCAACAGAAACTCACATGCATTTCTCTGAAAGAGAAGCAGTCTGCTCCAACACTTCAATTCACTGTGCGAAGTGAATGGAATGTTGCTTCACTTTCTAAATTCTGTCCTTTCAGAGACAATCACTTTCCTTTGAAAGTGCCTTAAACTAATTTCAAGTAATCACAAAAAACTCACATGCGTTTCTCTGAAAGAGAATTAGTCTGTTCCAACACTTCAATTCACTGTGCGAAGTGAATGGAGTGTTGCTTCACTTTCTAAATGCTGTACTTTCAGAGAAAATCACGTTCCATTGAAAGTGTCTTAAGCTACTTACAAGCATTCGCCAGAAACTCACATGTGTTTCTCTGAAAGAGAAGCAATCTGTTCCAACACTTCAATTCACTGTTCGAAGTGAATGGAATGGTACTTCACTTTCTAAATGCTGTACTTTCAAAGAAAATCACTTTCCTTTGAAAGTGCCTTAAGCTACTTTCAAGCATTCACAAAAAAGTCACATGCGTTTCTCTGAAAGAGAAGCAGTCTGTTCCAACACTTCAATTCACTGTGCGAAGTGAATGGAGTGTTGCTTCGCTTTCTAAATGCTGTCCTTTCAGAGAAAATCACTTTTGTTTGAAAGAGCCTTGAGCTACTTACAAGTATTCAACAAAAACTCACATGCATATCTCTGAAAGAGAAGCAGTCTGTTCCAACACTTCAATTCACTGTGCGAAGTGAATGGAGTGTTGCATCGCTTTCTAAATGCTGTCCTTTCCGAGAAAATCACTTTCCTTTGAAAGAGCCTTAAGCTACTTACAAGCATTCAACAAAACCTCACATGCATTTCTCTGAAAGAGAAGCAGTCTGTTCCAACACTTCAATTCTCTGTGCGAAGTGAATGGAGTGTTGCTTCACTTTCTAAATGCTGTCCTTTCAAAGAAAATCACTTTCCTTTGAAAGTGCCTTACGCTACTTGCAAGCATTAACAAGAAACACTAATGCGTTTCCATGAAAGAGAAGCAATCTGTTCCAACACTTCAATTCACTGTGCAAAGTGAATGGAGTGTTGCCTCACTTTCTAAATGCTGTCCTTTCAGAGAAAATCACTTTCCTTTGAAAGTGCCTTAAGCTACTTGCAAGCATTCACAAGAAACTCACATGCGTTTCTCTGAAAGAGAAGCAGTCTGTTCCAACACTTGAATTCACTGTGTGAAGTGAATGGAATGTTACTTCAATTTCTAAATGCTGTCCTTTCAGAGAAAATCACTTTCCTTTGAAAGTGCCTTAAACTACTTTCAAGCACTCACAAAACACTCACATGCGTTTCTCTGAAAGAGAAGCAGTCTGTTCCAACACTTGAATTCACTGTGTGAAGTGAATGGAATGTTACTTCAATTTCTAAATGCTGTCCTTTCAGAGAAAATCACTTTCCTTTGAAAGTGCCTTAAGCAACTTGCAAGCATTCACTAGAAACACTAATGCGTTTATATGAAAGAGAAGCAGTGTGTTCCAACACTTCAATTCATTGCAAGAAGGGAATGGAGTGTTGCTTTACTTTCTAAATGCTCTTCTTTCAGAGAAAATCACTTTCCTTTGAAAGAGCCTTGAGCTACTTACAAGCATTCAACAGAAACTCACATGCATTTCTCTGAAAGAGAAGCAGTCTGCTCCAACACTTCAATTCACTGTGCGAAGTGAATGGAATGTTGCTTCACTTTCTAAATTCTGTCCTTTCAGAGACAATCACTTTCCTTTGAAAGTGCCTTAAACTAATTTCAAGTATTCACAAAAAACTCACATGCGTTTCTCTGAAAGAGAATTAGTCTGTTCCAACACTTCAATTCACTGTGCGAAGTGAATGGAGTGTTGCTTCACTTTCTAAATGCTGTACTTTCAGAGAAAATCACGTTCCATTGAAAGTGTTTTAAGCTACTTACAAGCATTCACCAGAAACTCACATGTGTTTCTCTGAAAGAGAAGCAATCTGTTCCAACACTGCAATTCACTGTGCGAAGTGAATGGAGTGTTGCTTCACTTTCTAAATGCTGTCCTTTCAGAGAAAATCACTTTCCTTTGAAAGTGCCTTAAGCTACTTGCAAGCATTAGGAAGAAACTCACATGCGTTTCTCTGAAAGAGAAGCAGTCTGTTCCAACACTTCAATTCACTGTGCGAAGTGAATGGAATGTTGCTTCACTTTCTAAATGCTGTCCTTTCAGAGAAAATCACTTTCCTTTGAAAGTGCCTTAAGCTACTTGCAAGCATTCACAAGAAACACTAATTTGTTTCTCTGAAAGAGAAGCAGTCTGTTCCAACACTTCAATTCACTCTGCGAAGTGAATGGAGTGTTGCTTAACTTTCTAAATGCTGTCCTTTCAGAGAAAATCCCTTTCCTTTGAATGTGCCTTAAGCTACTTACAAGCATTCAACAGAAACTCACATGCATGTCTCTGAAAGAGAAGCAGTCTGTTCCAACACTTCAATTCACTGTGAAGTGAGTGGAGTGTTGCTTCACTTTCTAAATGCTGTCCTTTCAGAGAAAATCACTTTCCTTTGAAGTGCCTTAAACTACTTTCAAGCATTCACAAAAAACTCACATGCGTTTCTCTGAATGAGAAGCAGTCTGTTCCAACCCTTCAATTCACTGTGCGAAGTGAATGGAGTTTTGCTTCACTTTCTAAATGCTGTCCTTTCAGAGAAAATCACTTTCCTTTGAAATAGCCTTAAGCTACTTACAAGCATTCAACAGAAACTCACATGCATTTCTCTGAAAGAGAAGCAGTCTGTTCTAACACTTCAATTCACTGCACGAAGGGAATGGAGTGTTGCTTCACTTTCTAAATGCTGTCCTTTCAGAGAAAATCACTTTCCTTTGAAAGTGCCTTAAGCTACTTGCAAGCATTCACAAGAAACACTAATGCGTTTCTATGAAAAAGAAGCAGTCTGTTCCAACACTTCAATTCATTGCACGAAGGGAATGGTGTGTTGCTTTACTTTCTAAATACTGTCCTTTCAGAGAAAATCACTTTCCTTTGAAAGTGCCTTAAGCTACTTACAAGCATTCAACAGAAACTCACATGCATTTCTCTGAAAGTAAAGCAGTCTGTTCCAACACTTCAATTCACTGTGCGAAGTGAATGGAGTGTTGCTTCACTTTTAAATGCAGTCCTTTCAGAGAAAATCACTTTCCTTTGAAAGTCCCTTTAGCAAATTTCAGGCATTAACAAGAAATTCACATGCATTTCTCTGAAAGAGAAGCAGTCTGATCCAACACTTCAATTCACTGTGCGAAGGAAATGGAATGTTGCTTCACTTTCTAAATGCTGTACTTTCAGAGAAAATCACGTTCCATTGAAAGTGTCTAAAGCTACTTACAAGCATTCACCAGAAACTCACATGTGTTTCTCTTAAAGAGAATCAATCTGTTCCAAAACTTCAATTCACTGTTCGAAGTGAATGGAATGGTACTTCACTTTCGAAATGCTGTCCTTTCAACGAAAATCACTTTCCTTTGAAAGTGCCTTTAGCTACTTTCAAGCATTCACAAAAAACTCACATGTGTTTCTCTGAAAGAGAAGCAGTCTGTTCCAACACTTCAATTCACTGTGCGAAGTGAATGGAGTGTTCCTTCACTTTCTAAATGCTGTCCTTTCAGAGAAAATCACTTTCCTTTGAAATAGCCTTAAGCTACTTACAAGCATTCAACAGAAACTCACATGCATTTCTCTGAAAGAGAAGCAGTCTGTTCCAACACTTCAATTCACTTCACGAAGGGAATGGAGTGTTGCTTCACCTTCTAAATGCTGTCCTTTAGAGAAAATCACTTTTGTTTGAAAGTGCCTTAAGCAACTTTCAAGCATTCACAAGAAACTCACATGCATTTCTATGAAAGAGAAGCCTTCTCTTCCAACAGTTCAATTCACTGTGCGAAGTGAATGGAGTGTTGCTTCACTTTCTAAATGCTGTACTTTCAGAGAAAATCACGTTCCATTGAAAGTGTCTTAAGCTACTTACAAGCATTCACCAGAAACTCACATGTGTTTCTCTGAAAGTGAAGCAATCTGTTCCAACACTTCAATTCACTGTTCGAAGTGAATGGAATGGTACTTCATTTTCGAAATGCTGTCCTTTCAAAGAAAATCACTTTCCTTTGAAAGTGCCTTTAGCTACTTTCAAGCATTCACAAAAAACTCACATGCGTTTCTCTGAAAGAGAAGCAGTCTGTCCCAACACTTCAATTCACTGTGCGAAGTGAATGGAGTGTTCCTTCACTTTCTAAATGCTGTCCTTTCAGAGAAAATCACTTTCCTTTGAAATAGCCTTAAGCTACTCACAAGCATTCAACAGAAACTCACATGCTTTTCTCTGAAAGAGAAGCAGTCTTATCCAACACTTCAATTCACTGCACGAAGGGAATGGAGTGTTGCTTCACTTTCTAAATGCTGTCCTTTCAGAGAAAATCACTTTCCTTTGAAAGTGCCTTAAGCTACTTGCAAGCATTCACAAGAAACACTAATGTGTTTCTCTGAAAGAGAAGCAGTCTGTTCCAACACTTCAATTCACTGTGCGAAGTGAATGGAGTGTTGCTTAACTTTCTAAATGCTGTCCTTTCAGAGAAAATCCCTTTCCTTTGAATGTGCCTTAAGCTACTTACAAGCATTCAACAGAAACTCACATGCATGTCTCTGAAAGAGAAGCAGTCTGTTCCAACACTTCAATTCACTGTGTGAAGTGAGTGGAGTGTTGCTTCACTTTCTAAATGCTGTCCTTTCAGAGAAAATCACTTTCCTTTGAAGTGCCTTCAACTACTTTCAAGCATTCACAAAAAACTCACATGCGTTTCTCTGAATGAGAAGCAGTCTGTTCCAACCCTTCAATTCACTGTGGGAAGTGAATGGAGTGTTGCTTCACTTTCTAAATGCTGTCCTTTCAGAGAAAATCACTTTCCTTTGAAATAGCCTTAAGCTACTTACAAGCATTCAACAGAAACTCACATGCATTTCTCTGAAAGAGAAGCAGTTTGTTCCAACACTTCAATTCACTGCACGAAGGGAATGGAGTGTTGCTTCACTTTCTAAATGCTGTCCTTTCAGAGAAAATCACTTTCCTTTGAAAATGCCTTAAGCTACTTGCAAGCATTCACAAGAAACACTAATGCGTTTCTATGAAAAAGAAGCAGTCTGTTCCAACACTTCAATTCATTGCACGAAGGGAATGGTGTGTTGCTTTACTTTCTAAATACTGTCCTTTCAGAGAAAATCACTTTCCTTTGAAAGAGCCTTGAGCTACTTACAAGCATTCAACAGAAATTCACATGCGTTTCTCTGAAAGAGAAGCAGTCTGTTCCAACACTTCAATTCACTGTGCGAAGTGAATGGAGTGTTGCTTCACTTTCTAAATGCTGTCCTTTCAGAGAAAATCACTTTTGTTTGAAAGTGCCTTAAGCAACTTTCAAGCATTCACAAGAAACCCACATGCATTTCTCTGAAAGAGAAGCCTTCTCTTCCAACACTTCAATTCACTGTGCGAAGTGAATGGAGTGTTGCTTCACTTTCTAAATGCTGTACTGTCAGAAAAAATCACGTTCCATTGAAAGTGTCTTAAGCTACTTACAAGCATTCAACAGAAACTCACATGTGTTTTTTTGAAAGAGAAGCAATCTGTTCCAACACTTCAATTCATTGTTCGAAGTGAATGGAATGGTACTTCACTTTCTAAATGCTGTACTTTCAAAGAAAATCACTTTCCTTTGAAAGTGCCTTAAGCTACTTTCAAGCATTCACAAAAAAGTCACATGAGTTTCTCTGAAAGAGAAGCAGTCTGTTCCAGCACTTCAATTCACTGTGCGAAGTGAATGGAGTGTTGCATTGCTTTCTAAATGCTGTCCTTTCCGAGAAAATCACTTTCCTTTGAAAGAGCCTTAAGCTACTTACAAGCATTCAACAAAAACTCACATGCATTTCTCTGAAAGAGAAGCAGTCTGTTCCAACACTTCAATTCTCTGTGCGAAGTGAATGGAGTGTTGCTTCACTGTCTAAATGCTGTTTTTTCAAAGAAAATCACTTTCCTTTGAAAGTGCCTTACGCTACTTGCAAGCATTAACAAGAAACACTAATGCGTTTCCATGAAAGAGAAGCAATCTGTTCCAACACTTCAATTCACTGTGCAAAGTGAATGGAGTGTTGCCTCGCTTTCGAAATGCTGTCCTTTCAGAGAAAATCAATTTTGTTTGAAGGTGCCTTAAGCTACTTACAAGCTTTCAACAGAAACTCACATGCATTTCTCTGAATGAGAAGCAGTCTGTTTCAACACTTCAATTCACTGTGCGAAGTGAATGGAGTGTTGCTTCACTTTCTAAATGCTGTCCTTTCAGAGAAAATCACTTTCCTTTGAATGTGCCTTAAGCTACTTTCTTGCATTCACAGGAAACAGACATGCGTTTCTCTGAGAGAGAAGCAGTCTGTTCCAACACTTCAATTCACTGTGCGAAGTGAATGGAGTGTTGCTTCACTTTTAAATGCAGTCCTTTCAGAGAAAATCACTTTCCTTTGAAAGTCCCTTTAGCAAATTTCAAGCATTCACAAGAAATTCACATGCATTTCTCTGAAAGAGAAGCAGTCTGTTCCAACACTTCAATTCACTGTGCGAAGGGAATGGATTGTTGCTTCACTTTCTAAATGCTGTACTTTCAGAGAAAATCACGTTCCATTGAAAGTGTCTTAAGCTACTTACAAGCATTCACCAGAAACTCACATGTGTTTCTCTTAAAGAGAATCAATCTGTTCCAAAACTTCAATTCACTGTTCGAAGTGAATGGAATGGTACTTCACTTTCGAAATGCTGTCCTTTCAAAGAAAATCACTTTCCTTTGAAAGTGCCTTAAGCTACTTTCAAGCATTCACAAAAAACTCACATGAGTTTCTCTGAAAGAGAAGCAGTCTGTTCCAGCACTTCAATTCACTGTGCGAAGTGAATGGAGTGTTGCATTGCTTTCTAAATGCTGTCCTTTCCGAGAAAATCACTTTCCTTTGAAAGAGCCTTAAGCTACTTACAAGCATTCAACAAAAACTCACATGCATTTCTCTGAAAGAGAAGCAGTCTGTTCCAACACTTCAATTCTCTGTGCGAAGTGAATGGAGTGTTGCTTCACTTTCTAAATGCTGTTTTTTCAAAGAAAATCACTTTCCTTTGAAAGTGCCTTACGCTACTTGCAAGCATTAACAAGAAACACTAATGCGTTTCCATGAAAGAGAAGCAATCTGTTCCAACACTTAAATTCACTGTGCAAAGTGAATGGAGTGTTGCCTCGCTTTCGAAATGCTGTCCTTTCAGAGAAAATCAATTTTGTTTGAAGGTGCCTTAAGCTACTTACAAGCTTTCAACAGAAACTCACATGCATTTCTCTGAATGAGAAGCAGTCTGTTTCAACACTTCAATTCACTGTGCGAAGTGAATGGAGTGTTGCTTCACTTTCTAAATGCTGTCCTTTCAGAGAAAATCACTTTCCTTTGAATGTGCCTTAAGCTACTTTCTAGCATTCACAGGAAACAGACATGCGTTTCTCTGAGAGAGAAGCAGTCTGTTCCAACACTTCAATTCACTTCACGAAGGGAATGGAGTGTTGCTTCACTTTCTAAATGCTGTCCTTTAGAGAAAATCACTTTTGTTTGAAAGTGCCTTAAGCAACTTTCAAGCATTCACAAGAAACTCACATGCATTTCTATGAAAGAGAAGCCTTCTCTTCCAACAGTTCAATTCACTGTGCGAAGTGAATGGAGTGTTGCTTCACTTTCTAAATGCTGTACTTTCAGAGAAAATCACGTTCCATTGAAAGTGTCTTAAGCTACTTACAAGCATTCGCCAGAAACTCACATGTGTTTCTCTGAAAGAGAAGCAATCTGTTCCAACACTTCAATTCACTGTTCGAAGTGAATGGAATGGTACTTCACTTTCTAAATGCTGTACTTTCAAAGAAAATCACTTTCCTTTGAAAGTGCCTTAAGCTACTTTCAAGCATTCACAAAAAAGTCACATGCGTTTCTCTGAAAGAGAAGCAGTCTGTTCCAACACTTCAATTCACTGTGCGAAGTGAATGGAGTGTTGCTTCGCTTTCTAAATGCTGTCCTTTCAGAGAAAATCACTTTTGTTTGAAAGAGCCTTGAGCTACTTACAAGTATTCAACAAAAACTCACATGCATATCTCTGAAAGAGAAGCAGTCTGTTCCAACACTTCAGTTCTCTGTGCGAAGTGAATGGAGTGTTGCTTCACTTTTAAATGCAGTCCTTTCAGAGAAAATCACTTTTGTTTGAAAGTGCCTTAAGCAACTTTCAAGCATTCACCAGAAACTCACAAGTGTTTCTCTGAAAGAGAAGCAATCTGTTCCAACACTTCAATCCACTGTTCGAAGTGAATGGAATGGTACTTCCCTTTCTAAATGCTGTCCTTTCAAAGAAAATCACTTTCCTTTGAAAGTGCCTTACGCTACTTGCAAGCATTAACAAGAAACACTAATGCGTTTCCATGAAAGAGAAGCAATCTGTTCCAACACTTCAATTCACTGTGCAAAGTGAATGGAGTGTTGCCTCACTTTCGAAATGCTGTCCTTTCAGAGAAAATCAATTTTGTTTGAAAGTGCCTTAAGCTACTTACAAGCTTTCAACAGAAACTCACATGCATTTCTCTGAAAGAGAAGCAGTCTGTTCCAACACTTCAGTTCACTGTGCGAAGTGAATGGAGTGTTGCTTCACTTTCTAAATGCTGTCCTTTCAGAGAAAATCACTTTCCTTTGAAAGTGCCTTAAGCTACTTTCTAGCATTCACAGGAAACAGACATGCGTTTCTCTGAGAGAGAAGCAGTCTGTTCCAACACTTCAATTCACTGTGCGAAGTGAATGGAGTGTTGCTTCACTTTTAAATGCAGTCCTTTCAGAGAAAATCACTTTCCTTTGAAAGTCCCTTTAGCAAATTTCAAGCATTCACAAGAAATTCACATGCATTTCTCTGAAAGAGAAGCAGTCTGTTCCAACACTTCAATTCACTGTGCGAAGGGAATGGATTGTTGCTTCCTTTCTAAATGCTGTACTTTCAGAGAAATTCACGTTCCATTGAAAGTGTCTTAAGATACTTACAAGCATTCACCAGAAACTCACATGTGTTTCTCTTAAAGAGAATCAATCTGTTCCAAAACTTCAATTCACTGTTCGAAGTGAATGGAATGGTACTTCACTTTCGAAATGCTGTCCTTTCAAAGAAAATCACTTTACTTTGAAAGTGCCTTTAGCTACTTTCAAGCATTCACAAAAAACTCACATGTGTTTCTCTGAAAGAGAAGCAGTCTGTTCCAACACTTCAATTCACTGTGCGAAGTGAATGGAGTGTTCCTTCACTTTCTAAATGCTGTCCTTTCAGAGAAAATCACTTTCCTTTGAAATAGCCTTAAGCTACTTACAAGCATTCAACAGAAACTCACATGCATTTCTCTGAAAGAGAAGCAGTCTGTTCCAACACTTCAATTCACTTCACGAAGGGAATGGAGTGTTGCTTCACTTTCTAAATGCTGTCCTTTAGAGAAAATCACTTTTGTTTGAAAGTGCCTTAAGCAACTTTCAAGCATTCACAAGAAACTCACATGCATTTCTATGAAAGAGAAGCCTTCTCTTCCAACAGTTCAATTCACTGTGCGAAGTGAATGGAGTGTTGCTTCACTTTCTAAATGCTGTACTTTCAGAGAAAATCGCGTACCATTGAAAGTGTCTTAAGCTACTTACAAGCATTCGCCAGAAACTCACATGTGTTTCTCTGAAAGAGAAGCAATCTGTTCCAACACTTCAATTCACTGTTCGAAGTGAATGGAATGGTACTTCACTTTCTAAATGCTGTCCTTTCAAAGAATATCACTTTCCTTTGAAAGTGCCTTAAGCTACTTTCAAGCATTCACAAAAAAGTCACATGCGTTTCTCTGAAATAGAAGCAGTCTGTTCCAACTCTTCAATTCACTGTGCAAAGTGAATGGAGTGTTGCTTCGCTTTCTAAATGCTGTCCTTTCAGAGAAAATCACTTTTGTTTGAAAGAGCCTTGAGCTGCTTACAAGTATTCAACAAAAACTCACATGCATATCTCTGAAAGAGAAGCAGTCTGTTCCAACACTTCAGTTCTCTGTGCGAAGTGAATGGAGTGTTGCTTTACTTTCTAAATGCTGTCCTTTCAGAGAAAATCACTTTCCTTTGAAAGAGCCTTGAGCTACTTACAAGCATTCAACAGAAACTCACATGCATTTCTCTGAAAGAGAAGCAGTCTGTTCCAACACTTCAATTCACTGTGCGAAGGGAATGGAATGTTACTTCACTTTCTCAATGCTGTACTTTCAGAGAAAATCACTTTCCTTTGAAAGTGCCTTAAGCTACTTTCAAGCATTAGGAAGAAACTCACATGCGTTTCTCTGAAAGAGAAGCAGTCTGTTCCAACACTTCAATTCACTGTGCGAAGTGAATGGTGTGTTGCTTCACTTTCTAAATGCTGTCCTTTCAGAGAAAATCATTTTTGTTTGAAAGTGCCTTATGCAACTTTCAAGCATTCACAAGAAACTCACAAGTGTTTCTCTGAAAGAGAAGCAATCTGTTCCAACACTTCAATTCACTGTTCGAAGTGAATGGAATGGTACTTCCCTTTCTAAATACTGTCCTTTCAAATAAATCACTTTCCTTTGAAAGTGCCTTAAGCTACTTTCAAGCATTCACAAAAAAGTCACATGAGTTTCTCTGAAAGAGAAGCAGTCTGTTCCAACACTTCAATTCACTGTGCGAAGTGAATGGAGTGTTGCATCGCTTTCTAAATGCTGTCCTTTCCGAGAAAATCACTTTCCTTTGAAAGAGCCTTAAGCTACTTACAAGCATTCAACAAAACCTCACATGCATTTCTCTGAAAGAGAAGCAGTCTGTTCCAACACTTCAATTCTCTGTGCGAAGTGAATGGAGTGTTGCTTCACTTTCTAAATGCTGTCCTTTCAAAGAAAATCACTTTCCTTTGAAAGTGCCTTACGCTACTTGCAAGCATTAACAAGAAACACTAATGCGTTTCCATGAAAGAGAAGCAATCTGTTCCAACACTTTAATTCACTGTGCAAAGTGAATGGAGTGTTGCCTCACTTTCGAAATGCTGTCCTTTCAGAGAAAATCAATTTTGTTTGAAAGTGCCTTAAGCTACTTACAAGCTTTCAACAGAAACTCACATGCATTTCTCTGAAAGAGAAGCAGTCTGTTCCAACACTTCAATTCACTGTGCGAAGTGAATGGAGTGTTGCTTCACTTTCTAAATGCTGTCCTTTCAGAGAAAATCACTTTCCTTTGAAAGTGCCTTAAGCTACTTTCAAGCATTAGGAAGAAACTCACATGCGTTTCTCTGAAAGAGAAGCAGTCTGTTCCAACACTTCAATTCACTGTGCGAAGTGAAAGGAGTGTTGCTTCACTTTCTAAATGCTGTCCTTCCAGAGAAAATCACTTTTGTTTGAAAGTGCCTTAAGCAACTTTCAAGCATTCACAAGAAACTCACATGCATTTCTCTGAAAGAAAAGCCTTCTCTTCCAACACTTCAGTTCACTGTGCGAAGTGAATGGAGTGTTGCTTCACTTTCTAAATGCTGTCCTTTCAGAGAAAATCACTTTTGTTTGAAAGTGCCTTAAGCAACTTTCAAGCATTCACAAGAAACTCACATGCATTTCTCTGAAAGAGAAGCCTTCTCTTCCAACACTTCAATTCACTGTGCGAAGTGAATGGAGTGTTGCTTCACTTTCTAAATGCTGTACTTTCAGAGAAAATCACGTTCCATTGAAAATGTCTTAAGCTACTTACAAGCATTCACCAGAAACTCACATGTGTTTCTCTGAAAGAGAAGCAATCTGTTCCAACACTTCCATTCACTGTTCGAAGTGAATGGAATGGTACTTCACTTTCTAAATGCTGTACTTTCAAAGAAAATCACTTTCCTTTGAAAGTGCCTTAAGCTACTTTCAAGCATTCACAAAAAAGTCACATGCGTTTCTGTGAAAGAGAAGCAGTCTGTTCCAACACTTCAATTCACTGTGCGAAGTGAATGGAGTGTTGCTTCACTTTCTAAATGCTGTCCTTTCAGAGAAAATCACTTTTGTTTGAAAGTGCCTTAAGCAACTTTCAAGCATTCACAAGAAACTCACATGCATTTCTCTGAAAGAGAAGCCTTCTCTTCCAACACTTCAATTCACTGTGCGAAGTGAATGGAGTGTTGCTTCACTTTCTAAATGCTGTACTTTCAGAGAAAATCACGTTCCATTGAAAGTGTCTTAAGCTACTTACAAGCATTCAACAGAAACTCACATGTGTTTTTTTGAAAGAGAAGCAATCTGTTCCAACACTTCAATTCATTGTTCGAAGTGAATGGAATGGTACTTCACTTTCTAAATGCTGTACTTTCAAAGAAAATCACTTTCCTTTGAAAATGCCTTAAGCTACTTTCAAGCATTCACAAAAAAGTCACATGAGTTTCTCTGAAAGAGAAGCAGTCTGTTCCAACACTTCAATTCACTGTGCGAAGTGAATGGAGTGTTGGATTGCTTTCTAAATGCTGTCCTTTCCGAGAAAATCACTTTCCTTTGAAAGTGCCTTATGCTACTTGCAAGCATTAACAAGAAACACTAATGCGTTTCCATGAAAGAGAAGCAATCTGTTCCAACACTTCAATTCACTGTGCAAAGTGAATGGAGTGTTGCCTCGCTTTCGAAATGCTGTCCTTTCAGAGAAAATCACTTTCCTTTGAAAGTGCCTTAAGCTACTTGCAAGCATTCAACAGAAACTCACATGCATTTCTCTGAAAGAGAAGCAGTCTGTTTCAACACTTCAATTCACTGTGCGAAGTGAATGGAGTGTTGCTTCACTTTCTAAATGCTGTCCTTTCAGAGAAAATCACTTTCCTTTGAAAGTGCCTTAAGCTACTTGCAAGCATTCACAAGAAACACTAATGCGTTTCTACGAAAGAGAAGCTGTGTGTTCCAACACTTCAATTCATTGCACGAAGGGAATGGAGTGTTGCTTTACTTTCTAAATGCTGTCCTTTCAGAGAAAATCACTTTCCTTTGAAAGTGCCTTAAGCTACTTACAAGCATTCAACAGAAACTCACATGCATTTCTCTGAAAGAGAAGCAGTCTGTTCCAACACTCAATTCATTGCACGAAGGGAATGCAGTGTTGCTTCCCTTTCTAAATGCTGTCCTTTCAAAGAAAATCACTTTCCTTTGAAAGTGCCTTAAGCTACTTACAAGCATTCAACAAAAACTCACATGCATTTCTCTGAAATAGAAGCAGTCTGTTCCAACACTTCAATTCACTGTGCGAAGTGAATTGAGTGTTGCTTCACTTTCTAAATTCTGTCCTTTCAGAGACAATCACTTTCCTTTGTAAGTGCCTTAAACTACTTTCAAGCATTCACAGAAAACTCACATGCATTTCTCTGAAAGAGAAGCAGTCTGTTCCAACACTTCAATTCACTGTGCGAAGTGAATGGAGTGTTGCTTCACTTTCTAAATGCTGTCCTTTCAGAGAAAATCACTTTCCTTTGAAAGTGCCTTACGCTACTTGCAAGCATTCACAAGAAACACTAATGCGTTTCTATGAAAGAGAAGCAATCTGTTCCAACACTTCAATTCACTGTGCAAAGTGAATGGAGTGTTGCCTCACTTTCGAAATGCTGTCCTTTCAGAGAAAATCACTTTTGTTTGAAAGTGCCTTAAGCAACTTTCAAGTATTCAACAGAAACTCACATGCATTTCTCTGAAAGAGAAGCCTTCCCTTCCAACACTTCAATTCACTGTGCAAAGTGAATGGAGTGTTGTTTACTTTCTAAATGCTGTCCTTTCAGAGAAAATCACTTTCCTCTGAAAGTGCCTTAAGCTACTTGCAAGCATTCACAAGAAACACTAATGCGTTTCTATGAAAGAGAAGCAGTCTGTTCCAACACTTCAATTCATTGCACGAAGGGAATGGAGTGTTGCTTTACTTTCTAAATTCTGTCCTTTCAGAGAAAATCACTTTCCTTTGAAAGTGCCTTAAGCTACTTGCAAGCATTAGGAAGAAACTCACATGCGTTTCTCTGAAAGAGAAGCAGTCTGTTCCAACACTTCAATTCACTGTGCGAAGTGAATGGAGTGTTTCTTCACTATCTAAATGCTGTAATTTCAGAGAAAATCACTTGTGTTTGAAAGTGCCTTAAGCAACTTTCAAGCATTCACAAGAAACTCACATGCATTTCTCTGAAAGAGAAGCCTTCTCTTCCCACACTTCAATTTACTGTGCGAAGTGAATGGAGTGTTGCTTCACTTTCTAAATGCTGTCCTTTCAGAGAAAATCACTTTCCGTTGAAAGTGCCATAAGCTACTTACAAGCATTCACCAGAAACTCACGTGCATTTCTCTGAAAGGGAAGCAGTCTGTTCCAACACTTCAATTCACTGTGCGAAGTGAATGGAGTGTTGCTTCACTTTCTAAATGCTGTCCTTTCTGAGAAATTCACTTTCCTTTGAAAGTGCCTTAAGCTACTTACAAGCATTCACCAGAAACTCACATGCGTTACTCTGAAAGAGAAGCAGTCTGTTCCAACACTTCAATTCACTGTGCGAAGTGAATGGAATCTTACTTCACTTTCTAAATGCTGTACTTTCAGAGAAACTCACTTTCCTTTGAAAGTGCCTTAAGCTACTTTCAAGCATTCAGAAGAAACACACGTGCGTTTCTCTGAAATAGAAGAAGTCTGTTCCAAAACTTCAATTCACTGTGCGAAGTGAATGGAGTGTTGCTTCACTTTCTAAATGCTGTCCTTTCAGAGAAAATTACTTTCCATTGAAAGTGCCTTAAGCTACTTACAAGCATTAGGAAGAAACTCACATGCGTTTCTCTGAAAGAGAAGCAGTCTGTTCCAACACTTCAATTCACTGTGCGAAGTGAATGGAGTGTTGCTTCACTTTCTAAATGCTGTCCTTTCAGAGAAAATCACTTTCCTTTGAAAGTGCCTTAAGCTACTTACAAGCATTCACCAGAAACTCACATGCGCTTCTCTGAAAGAGAAGCAGTCTGTTCCAACACTTCAATTCACTGTGCGAAGTGAATGGAGTGTTGCTTCACTTTCTAAATGCTGTCCTTTCAGAGAAAATCACTTTCTTTTGAAAGTGCCTTAAGCTACTTTCAAGCGTTCACAGAAAACTCACATGCGTTTCACTGAAAGAGAAGCACTCTGTTCAAACCCTTCAATTCACTGTGCAAAGTGAATGGAGTGTTGCCTCACTTTCGAAATGCTGTCATTTCCGAGGAAATCACTTTGCTTTGAAAGTGCCTTAAGCTACTTTCAAGCATTCAAAAAAAATTCACATGCGTTTCTCTGAAAGAGAAGCAATCTGTTCCAACACTTCAATTCACTGTGCAAAGTGAATGGAGTGTTGCCTCACTTTCGAAATGCTGTCCTTTCAGAGAAAATCACTTTTGTTTGAAAGTGCCTTAAGCAACTTTCAAGTATTCAACAGAAACTCACATGCATTTCTCTGAAAGAGAAGCCTTCCCTTCCAACACTTCAATTCACTGCACGAAGTGAATGGTGTATTGCACAATTTCTAAATGCTGTCCTTTCAAAGAAAATCACTTTCCTTTGAATGAGCCTTGAGCTACTTACAAGCATTCAACAGAAACTCACATGCATTTCTCTGAAAGGGAAGCAGTCTGTTCCAACACTTCAATTCACTGTGCGAAGTGAATGGAGTGTTGCTTCACTTTCTAAATGCTGTCCTATCAGAGAAAATCACTTTCCTTTGAAAGTGCCTTAAGCTACTTACAAGCATTCAACAGAAACTCACATGCATTACTCTGAAAGAGAAGCAGTCTGTTCCAACACTTCAATTCACTGTGCGAAGTGAATGGAATGTTACTTCACTTTCTAAATGCTGTACTTTCAGAGAAACTCACTTTCCTTTGAAAGTGCCTTAAGCTACTTTCAATCATTAAGAAGAAACACACATGCGTTTCTCTGTAATAGAAGCAGTCTGTTCCAAAACTTCAATTCACTGTGCGAAAAGAATGGAGTGTTGCTTCACTTTAAATGCTGTCCTTTCAGAGAAAATTACTTTCCTTTGAAAGTGCCTTAAGCTACTTACAAGCATTAGGAAGAAACTCACATGCGTTTCTCTGAAAGAGAAGCAGTCTGTTCCAACACTTCAATTCACTGTGAGAAGTGAATGGAGTGTTGCTTCACTTTCTAAATGCTGTGCTTTCAGAGAAAATCACTTTCCTTTGAAAGTGCCTTAAGCTACTTGCAAGCATTCACAAGAAACACTAATGCGTTTCGATGAAAGAGAAGCATTCTGTTCCAACACTTCAATTCACTGCACGAAGTGAATGGAGAGTTGCAACAATTTCTAAATGCTGTCCTTTCAGAGAAAATCACTTTCCTTTGAAACTGCCTTAATCTACTTACAAGCATTCAGAAGAAACTCACATCTGTTTCTCTGAAAGAGAAGGAGTCTGTTCCGACACTTCAATTCACTGTGCGAAGTGAATGGAGTGTTGCTTCACTTTCTAAATGCTGTCCTTTCAGAGAAAATCACTTTCCTATGAAAGTGCCTTAAGCTACTTACAAGCATTAGGAGGAAACTCACATGCGTTTCTCTGAAAGAGAAGCAGGCTGTTCCAACACGTCAATTCACTGTGCGAAGTGAATGGAGTGTTGCTTCACTTTCTAAATGCTGTCCTTGCCAAGAAAATCACTTTCCTTTGAAAGTGCCTTAAGCTACATACAAGCATTCACAAGAAACACTTATGCGTTTCTATGAAAGGGAAGCACTCTGTTCCAACACTTCAATTCACTGCACGAAGGGAATGGAGTGCTGCTTTACTTTCTAAATGCTGTCCTTTCAGAGAAAATCAATTCTGTTTGAAAGAGCTTGTAAGCTACTCACAAGCATTCAACAGAAACTCACATGCATTTCTCTGAAAGAGAAGCAGTCTGTTCCAACACTTCAATTCACTGCACGAAGGGAATGGAGTGTTGCTTCACTTTCTAAATGCTGTCCTTTCAGAGAAAATCACTTTCCTTTGAAAGTGCCTTAAGCTACTTACAAGCATTCAACAAAAACTCACATGCATTTCTCTGAAAGAGAAGCAGTCTGTTCCAACCCTTCAATTCACTGTGCGAAGTGAATGGAGTGTTGCTTCACTTTCTCAATTCTTTCCTTTCAGAGAAAATCACTTTCCTATGAAAGTGCCTTAAACTACTTTCAAGCAATCACAAAAAACTCACATTCGTTTCTGTGAAACAGAAGCAGTCTCTTCTAACACTTCAATTCACTGTGCGAAGTCAATGGTGGGTTGCTTCACTTTCTAAATGCTGTCCTTTCAGAGAAAATCACTTTCCTTTGAAAGTGCCTTAAGGTACTTACAAGCATTAGGATGAAACTCACATGCGTTTCTCTGAAAGAGAAGCAGTCTGTTCCAAAACTTCTTTCAGTGTGCGAAGTGAATGGACTGTTGCTTCACTTTCTAAATGCTGTCCTTTCAGAGAAAATCACTTTCCTATGAAAGTGCCTGAAGCTACTTACAAGCATTCAACAGAAACTCACATGCATTTCTCTGAATGAGAAGCAGTCTCTTCCAACAATTCAATTCACTGTACAAAGTGAATGGAGTGTTGCTTCTCCTTCTCAATGCTGTTCATTCAGAGAAAATCACTTTCCTTTGAAAGTGCCTTAAGCTACTTCCAAGCATTCACCAGAAACTCACATGCATTTCTCTGAAAGAGAAACCTTCTCTTCCAACAATTCAATTCACTGTGCAAAGTGAATGGAGTGTTGCTTCACTTTCTAAATGCTGTCCTTTCAGAGAAAATCACTTTCCTATGAAAGTGCCTTAAGCTACTTACAAGCATTAGGAAGAAACTCACATGCGTTTCTCTGAAAGAGAAGCAGTCTGTTCCAACACTTCAGTTCACTGTGCGAAGTGAATGGAGTGTTGCTTCACTTTCTAAATGCTGTCCTTTCAGAGAAAATCACTTTTGTTTGAAAGTGCCTTAAGAAACTTTCAAGCATTCAACAGAAACTCACATGAATTTTTCTGAAAGAGACGCAGTCTGTTCCAACACTTCAATTCACTGTGCGAAGTGAATGGAGTGTTGCTTCACTTTCTAAATGCTGTTCTTTCAGAGAAAATCACTTTCCTTTGAAAGAGCCTTAAGCTACTTACAAGCATTCACCAGAAACTCACATGCATTTCTCTGAAAGAGAAACCTTCTCTTCCAACACTTCAATTCACTGTGCGAAGTGAATGGAGTGTTGCTTCACATTCTAAATGCTGTCCTTTCAGAGAAAATCACTTTCCTTTGAAACTGCCTTAATCTACTTACATGCATTCAGAAGAAACTCACATCTGTTTCTCTGAAAGAGAAGGAGTCTGTTCCAACACTTCAATTCACTGTGTGAAGTGAATGGAGTATTGCATCACTTTCTAAATGCTGTCCTTTCAGAGAAAATCTCTTTCTTTTGAAAGAGCCTTAAGCTACTTACAAACATTCAACAGAAACTCACATGCATTTCTCTGAAAGAGAAGCGATCTCTTTCAACACTTCAATTCTCTGTGCAAAGTGAATGGAGTGTTGCTTCACCTCCTCAATGCTGTTCTTTCAGAGAAAATCACTTTCCTTTGAAAGTGCCTTAAGCTACTTACAAGCATTCACCAGAAACTCACATGCGCCTCTCTGAAAGAGAAGCAGTCTGTTCCAACACTTCAAATCACTGTGCGAAGTGAATTGAGTGTTGCTTCACTTTCTAAATGCCGTCCTTTCAGAGAAAATCACTTTCCTTTGAAAGTGCCTTAAGTTACTTGCAAGCATTAGGAAGAAACTCACATGCGTTCTCTGAAAGAGAAGCAGTCTGTTCCAACACTTCAATTCACTTCACGAAGGGAATGGAGTGTTGCTGCACTTTCTAAATGCTGTACTTTCAGAGAAAATCACTTTTGTTTGAAAGTGCCTTAAGCAACTTTCACGCATTCACAAGAAACTCACATGCATTTCTCTGAAAGAGAAGCCTTCTCTTCCAACACTTCAATTCACTGTGCGAAGTGAATGGAGTGTTGCTTCACTTTCTAAATGCTGTCCTTTCAGAGAAAATCACTTTTGTTTGAAAGTGCCTTAAGCAACTTTCACACATTCACAAGAAACTCACATGCATTTCTCTGAAAGAGAAGCCTTCACTTCCAACACTTAAGTTCACTGTGCGAAGTGAATGGAGTGTTGCTTCACTTTCTAAATGCTGTCCTTTCAGACAAAATCACTTTCCTTTGAAAGGGCCTTAAGCTACTTACAAGCATTCAACAGAAACTCACATGCATTTCTCTGAAATAGAAGCAGTCTGTTCCAACACTTCAATTCACTGTTCGAAGTGAATGGAATGACACTTCACTTTGTAAATGCTGTACTTTCAGAGAAAATCACTTTCCTTTGAAAGTGCCTTATGCTACTTTCAAGCGTTCACAGGAAACTCACATGCGTTTCACTGAAAGAGAAGCAT